>NC_091283.1:51482417-51782417 GCF_032444005.1 Ranitomeya imitator
CTTGGCGGCAACTAGCAATACACAGTCTTTGCAATAAATCACAGTTTAAGCACAATTCAATCACAGTTCCAAGGCACACATGACCTGATTCTTCAGGCTTAAGTACGATCCTGTTCGTGACGCCAAGTTGGAGCACCCCCAGACACAGGGCAGCGGGTTACTCGGTACCAGTCTTCTATGTCTCGGCGCTGGGGTTGTCACGGTGGCTGGACCCGGTCCGTGACCCTGCTAAGGGGCGTCCAATTAAAGGGGTGATGGTAGTTTGTCAAGGGTTCGTGACGCCACCTATGGTCTTCGGTCAGGGTGACCGACGCTGCTTAGGGGTCCGCTGGGGTGATGGAATGGCAGCTAGATGGTATACCTTCGCACAGGTGAAGTACATCCCCAGGGCTTCCCAGTAGTGTAGGTGGTGATGATGTGAGGCGCAGTTGATAACGAGGACACAAGGTTGCAGTCTCTTTACCTTTTACTGAAGGCTTCAGGATCCGCAATCCAGAGCACTGCTAACAGGGCTGGCTGAGTCCGGCCGGTCCGAAGGCACATCCAGAGCTCCCTTTGCAGGTGGAAATCAGTGCCTACCAACTAGCGCCTGTGTGTTGTAGTTCTTCCCTGCTGAGCATTTGGGATAGTCCTCACAACTTTCGTATCTGTTCTTTCTCTTTCTCTCCGTCCCCCAAGGTATTGTCTGGATAGGATGCACCCATTTAACGGGAAGGCTCTGAGCTATTCTGGGACCCTAGAGATGCCCCTCTCCAACTTTGCCCCCTATGTCTGCTTAGGTGATGTAAGGTAGAAAGCCAACCTAAAATCAACTGTCCTGCCGCTGTTTGAAGTAATGTTTGGAGTCTGTTACTTCCTCGGCATTCCGGCCACCGGCTACGAGCCTCAGCAGGATGTTGCCGATCATGGGGCACGACTCCAACTGGATATCTCCTTGTGCTGCGATTTAGTTTCTCACTTCTCCACAATATCCTTCGCTTCGTGTCCTTCCTTAGGATGCCGCCTCAAGGTAGTGCAGGCACGGCTCCGTACGTTCTGTCCTTTCTGCTAGGTACCTGCCTGGAACCCACCCCTGACAGGTCCTCCCTGGAGCTCTCCCAGGCTGTGTTCTCTCTAACTTCCTATCCAACCCCCAGTTTTACCAAAGTGTGAGGAGTGGCCTAATACATAGTGCCTTTTGCTCCCCCTGGTGGCCGGAGTGTGAAGTGTAATGTGTGACTGTGATACCTGGTCAGGTGAACTCCTTTAGTGCAATCAGACATAACATCACTCCCCTTAGTGGCAGAGCGACATTACTGCAACGACCAGGACTCTGGGGCGCTGCACATGCACAGTAATAAAGGAACCTGATACATTTTGGTATATATGGTATGCTTGATACACATGGTGCAGTATACTGTACTTTGTTTCTACTGTTAATTTGCACCTTATAATTTGGCGTTATGTCTTTTCGTATCAGGAGTTCAAAGCGGAGAATACTTACAAAAAGCAGTTATGAACAAACAAGAATCAGTACTAACGTTTTCTCCTTTTCATTGCTGCTGTATAGCAAATGTCAAAATCACAGTGTACACTTCTTCTGTACAAATATGGAATGGAATATTCCATCAGTATTCAATTTAGACAGTGTAAATGGCTTCATTCCATTCCAGCAGAGATCCTCCAAGTCCGCTCCTTAAAGATACATAAAGCATTTCTCACTGTGGAGGACCCAGCATTAGACCATTAGCATTAATTTATTTTTATGATTATATTTATTATTTATTCTTACATTTTTTTGCACAAATGTGAAAGGGGTAACATATGTATTACATATATAGAACATACATGAAATAAAGTAGATATATTGACAAAGGAGGAGAGGATCCTGCCCTCATGGACCTACAATCTGAGGAGACAGTACTGTAGGTTGGAAGGTTGTAGCAGATGCCATGGTAGCAAGGTGGCAGCGGAGTTATTGTAAATTGTAGGCTTTCCTGAAGACATGAGTTTTAAGGTTCCAAATACGGGAGACAATCTGACATGATGAGGTACTGAATTCCAGGTGATCGGGACATCTAAGGAAAAATCGTAAAGACAATTGGATTAGGAATGTATGAGAAAAGATGTGTGCATGCTCCCACCATAATCCTCATGGTGGGCCTGAGCTCAGGACTTTCTAAATAGTGCATGGCATTACAGCTGACTGTGCATCATGGATGTCAGATCCTGGGGATTTCGGCTCCGCAAATGGTGCTTGACGGAAACGTCACTCTTCTTCCTTCTTCCAGCTCTCACCTCGCTCTCCTAAGATGGCCACCGAACCAACGCCTTCCTGTCAGGCATTTCCTACCAATTGCCTGAACTGCCCCCTGAGCTGGGGCTCCATCTGGTTCTGCCCAAATTACAGTTCACACAGCAGAACAGAGTCTGTTTAACATAACACAAGTCTCTGCTAACAGAATCTGTTTCTATTTCTCCTCACAGAACCGATTAATCGTCTCTCAATAAAAACCCTGCACAAACCAGTATAAGCAAGAGTCATCAATCAGTTGCAGGGGAAACAGTGGCCTCCTGCGGCCAGTGATTAGTACTGCAAGCAAGAATGTTGTCAATTGTACATTACTATTAAAAGAGAACAGTAATGCAAATTACATTCAAACCGATAATGGTGGACGACGGTCAGCAGCATATTTACCATCACCTCACATGCGCTTCTGGAAGTGGCTTGTTTAGGACAAATAATGAAAGAATTGGACATTTAATTTCAAACTGCCTCATCCCTACACATAAAATGGCCCTATGATTTTGACAAAATTAGGTGGCTCTTCTGACTTCACTCAGTAGATAACAGGCATGGGCATATTAATAGATCACAGACTGCACAAGTCAACAGTTTGATGCAGCAGCAAAAAAGGCAACACAGTTCTAGGATGTATTAAGAGAAAAATAGAGTCTAGATCACATGAAGTAATTATCTCCCTCTACTTCTCCCTGGTCAGGCCTCATCTGGAATACTGTGTCCAGTTCTGGGCACCACATTTAAAAAAAACGACATTGAAAAACTGGAGCAAGTTCAGAGAAGAGCTACCAGGATGGTGAGCGGACTGCAAAGTACCGTATTTACCGGCGTATAAGATGACTTTTTAACTCCTGAAAATCTTCTTAGAAGTCAGGGGTCGTCTTATACGCCGGGTGCAGACCAATGTGCATATGGTGGGTGGGGGGGAGTGGTCCCGATGACGAAGAGAGGGGGCGTCTCACAGGAAAGTGTGAGTGGAGTATCCCCCTATTACCTCATTGTGGCAACGTGGGGTTTCTGTGCTGGTAAACGGCAGCGGCGGCTCCTCTTTATGCCGCGTGGGTGCTCTGTGCTGTGGGGCGGCGGCGGCGGCGGCAAGCCTTCATGCAGCGTCAGGGCTCCATCCAGCATTTCCTCAAAGCCCAGAGGCACCGGCAGCTCCATTGCTGAGATGCGTTGGCCTCCGGGAAAATGGTCACTGGGGGCGGTGCATGCTCAGATTCAGATCTCATCCCGCCCCACTGCACAGAGCCCTGATGTGACACGAAGATACGCCGCCACCCCACAGCACAGAGCACCCACGTGGCACAAGAGGAGCCGCCGCCGCCGCTCCCCAGCACAGAGACCCCACAATGAGGTAATAGGGGGATACTCAACTCACACTTTCCTGTGAGACGCCCCCTCTCTTCGTCATCGGGACCATTCCCCCCCCAAAAGGCACATTAGTCACCAGCCCTATAAGACGACACATGGCATATAAGAAGACCTCCGACTTTGAAGAAGAGTTTATATTTTAACTGGAAAAGTTGGGGGGTCGTCTTATACGCCCAGTCATCTTATACGCCGGAAAATACGAACGGTTAAAGGATCTGGGAACGTTTTGCTTGCAAAAAGGAAGGCTAAGAGGAAACTTAATAGCTGTCTACAAATATCTGAAGGGATGTCACGGTTTAGAGCAGTGCCACCAACTGGTCATGTTTTTAATATTTCCTTAGTAGTGCACAGGTGATAATTGCATCACCTGTACAGGCAATACTAAGGAGATCCTGAAAACATGACCTGTTCGTTGCTCTTGAGGACCAGAGTTGGAGAACACTGGTTTAGAGGGATCATCATTATTCTCATTTGTACATGAAAACACAAAAAGTAATAAAATGAAACTGAAAGGGAGGAGACACAGATTAGAGATTAGAAAAAGCTTTTTGATAGTTAGGGTAATCAATGAGTGGAACGGGCTGCCACTAGCGGTGGCAAGTACTCCTTCAATGGAAGTCTTTAAACAGAGGTTGGACAGACATTTGTCTGAGATGGTTCAATGAATCCTGCATTGAGCAGGGGGTTGGACACGATGACACTTGAGGTCCCTTCCAACTCTAACATTCTATGATTCAATGAATCTATGCTCATTCTTTCTAAATGTACAACCCCTGTAATTAAATTTACCATACAATGAACATCACTGACTAAGGATACTATTGTACAGTATTCAGTCACTTATGTAAAGGTATTAGGCTACGTTCACATTTGTGGTGCGTCGGGCGCAACCGCGGCGACGCATGCGTCATGCGCCCCTATATTTAACATGGGGGCGCATGGACAGAGGACGCAGCAAGTTGCATTTTTTTTGCGTCCAAAATCGGCCAAAAATGGACGCATGCGTCACAAAACAATGCGTTTTTGCATGCGTTTTGCATACGTTGTGCGTTGCGTCGCCGACGCAAGACACAACAACGCAAATGTGAACGTAGCCTTACTGACACTCAGTAATAAATTTGATTTGTAAAAATATATACATTTATTTTTCAGAAAAACTTTTCATTTTACCTCTATTTTTTGTTACCCATTAATACTTTCTGTTTGGCATGGGTCACATTTTTTTTACTATAAACACATTTAAACATATAAGAATTCAATATGATGTTTAGTATTTTATTATAATTGTTTGAATATGCTACCAGCTAACTACAGAGATGCCTAATAAAAACCTTATGTAATCAGTATTTGGAAAGGAAAATAGTTAACCCGCCAGCCCCATCACAGGCCTCATTTATCCATTCTTTTGCAATGTATTTCATTTGGAATCTTTGTATAAAATGAACCTCGGCCAAAATAAACTGCCGTCTCAGTAATGCTCTAAGCAAACTAAGATTCTCTCATGAAAAAAGTAAATGCAAGAGGTTATGTAAGGACACAAAATGGTCAAAGATTTAAAAAGAACCCGTCTCTTTGACCTTGAATGTTTGATCTCTGGCCGCCTGGCTTGTTATAGAGCTGAGCATTAATTTGAGAGGGTTCTGCCAGTACAAAAATTGAAAGTGATAGAAACCAAGCTCAGGTGCTCGGTGCTCCTTTTTTGTGGCCAAACCGTTTAGTGCACTGTTCCATCTCTCTCTGTTTTCCACCAGCACCTTTAAAGTCAGAGCTGTCAATTAAGGAAATGTAGGGTGATGAAAAATGGAAAACAAGTAGGTGGGAAGATGCGCCAAATTGTTTAGAGAAGCCAAGAATGCAAACTGTTAGCACAAGATGACTATTCAAACCAAGAAATGACATTCAAGTGCAAACTTAGCATGGTCGAGAAATTCAGCGCACCTTCCTACCTACTTGTTTTTCATCTGTCTGCACCCTCCTCTTGCGTTGAGACACCGCTCAGTCTTTGCAGGAGCAAAGGGACAGTGCAGATAGATGAAATACAAGAAGGTGAGATGATGCAATGAACTGCTCAATTGCAAGGTTGCATCGAGTGCGTCTACTTAGTTTGAACAGTCATTTTGTGCTGATAGCCCCCCTTTAACACCCTGCTCTTTCTGGGTTAGGTAACCTAGTCATATTAGTGATTGAGAGGCTTACAGGTATACTGTAGCTGTCAATCGTTGAGTAGCCTGGTCAACTGGCTTCCAAAAACCAGAATGAGCAGTAATCAAAATAAAGTACGGTAATAACAAGTTTTACTAAATATTTCCCTACACAATGTCAAGTAGCTGGTACACCACATGATTATCTTTATCCGTCTCTTTTAACTCTTGCACTGCTGACTAGTGTTGAGCGATACCGTCTGATATTTGAAAGTATCGGTATCGGATGGTATCACATGACCGCTCAGCGACCAATCACAAGCCGCGACGTCATCGAAGGCCCTTTACGCGCTCATTCTTCGGAACGAAAGCAAGGCGGTGGCAGCGGTGACAACCAGGGCGCTTCAGAGGGTAAGTATATCAATATTTTTTATTTTTATTCTTTATTTTACACATTAATCTTAATCCCGATACCGATTCCCGATATCACAAAAATATCGGAACTCGGTATCGGAATTCCGATACAGCAAATATCGGCCGATACCCGATACTTGCGGTATCGGAATGCTCAACACTACTGCTGACACTAGGTGGCTTCAGCTAACATGTTCTTCTGTTGATCAGTTTTTGGCTGATTTCCTCGTGCTTATCATAATTAGAGATGTGCAAATATTTTAATGTTCGGTTCAAATTACGTTGGCCGAATTTGCATTATTCGCCGATTAATTAATCGAACATAAACAAACGCCATTACCGTCAATGGGAGGCAAAAACAAACGCATGCACAATACCTTAGAATGGCCCCAAATGCTGCTAAAACACATCAAATGAGGGACAGACACCAGGAAAGTGGCCTCAATTCACCCCAGTACAGATTTTAGCATGGCACTGCAGCAATCAGCCAGGCATGAGATATCAGGGTCTGGGACAGCATTAACAGCTTTCAATTGAAAGTCTCAGTAAGACGAGGTGGGTGGGGGATCGGTGTAGGGCCCCTTTGCTGGGAGCCCTGACACCACATGCAACACCTCTACCTGCTTTCATGCTGAGCCACACTCAGGTGGCACAAATATCAGTTTTGTAGACTACCATTGTCAGAAAAATTTAAGGGTAGTAACACGGGTAGTTGAGTCCAAGGAAGTGGAGTCCTGACGGTCTCGGAGGCCTACTGCTACAGGCAACATGCATAAGAATCTCTTTCCCCATGTGCTCACCCACTTATCCATTCTCTCTTTCCCCATGTGCTGACTTCTCCCGTCTGTGCTCTCTTCTTTGACCTGTATACCCTATGTGCTATCTCCCCCCGGTCTCTCTCCTTCCTGTGCTGTGTTCTCCCCTCAAAGACAATACTGACATTACAACAGGAAATCGCAGAGAATACATTTTGTGAGGTAAAATATTTTTTTTAAAACAGTCAGTAAAATATTTTACCTCACAAAATGAATCCACTGTGATCCACTGTATTATTATTTATATTTTTTCGAGCAATATATATACCAGTTTGGCTGACACAGCCTTGGGGTACATGTAATCTAGTGGACTTTTACGCAGCACTATTTTTTGCTGCGTGGTTTTTTAGTAGGTTTTGTTACACTTTTTTCACCTTTTTACACCTTTTTTCACGTTTTTGGTTAGTGTGACCTTTTGGTCAATTTGTGTGTATGTCTGTGGGGCTCCTGGGCGTGGGTAGTTGGTAGGGCCCAGTAGGGCAAGAAGGGACAGTCGACGTGGAGCGGGGGTGCCACATCGCAATTTAGGGTGCCAACCTCCGCTGTTAGGCAGGTGAAAGATACTATAGGGCCACCTAACAGGGACTGTGTCAGGAATACATTTGTTACTACTTCCTGAATTTTTCCTACCCTACCCGAACCCTGGTGGTTGATGTTGGTAGCATACATTTAAGTATTTTTTTCTATGATAATTTTAGATATTATTAATAAAGTATTTTTTAGGATATTGCGTTTCTTTTTGGTTCACATTAAAACTGCACATGCGCTCCTAATGTACAAAGATGGCGGCAGTCAGTGAATCATTCGGCTGATCCAGGTGGCGGCGTGTTTGTGACGGTGTTCCGCTGGTGGTACCACACAAGAGGCTGCATGAGTGTGTGACTGTGTAAGCGTTAGTGTGTGTGTGGTGCATACGGCGTACAGAGTGTGTGTGTGTGTGGTGTGTACGGCGTATAGAGTGTGTGTGTGGTGTGACGGTGTTCAGCTGGTGGTACCGCACAATAGGTTGGTACAGCAGCAGTTTCCATATTGAGACACCCATCACTTGGGTGTCCCAATATGGAGGTCGGTGAACTTCTGCTTGGAATTCTGGGATACGGTGACATCTGGACAGAACAGGAAATAAAAATATTACAAGGCAATTATATAAATAGATAATGTTTAACTAGATGAATGCTAATGACCAGCAGTGGGCAAGAGAAGCTAGTATGCCTCTCAAAGTGATGAACTGTAGCTCCTGAAAAAGCACAAGATCAAGGTAACCAGTTTTTTGGTCTTATTTCATTGCCACAGCTCGCATTTGTGTTACTATTTTTTTTTTTTAAATCCGTCATACAGTTACAGTGATAAAGGCCTTTAGTGCTAATTTTTAACATATTTACCAAGGGAGGATGGTTCACAGGATAGTAAGGCAGAGCAGCCTGAAGACACACCCCAGAGGATCCTGCGTGCCATGTCATAATAATTAGCACTAAAAAAAAAGCCTTATATCTCTGGAACCATATGGCAGTACTGTGGGGAGCTGCAGGAATAAAATAAAAGCAAAAACTAGTGACAGGTTCTCTTTATACCTATCCAACTAATCACCTATGTACTAGAGCAGAAGGTGTTGAGCAAGTTACCTAAAAGTCAGAAGGAAAGAAGGAGATTCTCCAGTGTTTTTCCTTTAAGCTATTAATCATATAAAGTCATATACAGGCTACTCTATATATTAATGGGGGTTGTCTCATAAAGACATTCTTTGAATATATATGCATCTAGACTTCATCTGATAACCATAGGTCTTCTTCTGTTGTAGTTGGGCTTTATTATAAGAGCACTATTGCAAATTGTCATTGTCCTAGGCTCTGTTGTAGTGGCACTATGACTACAGTAAGTAAGAAAGTAAGAAAATTGGATGATTCATTATATGGAGGCCTCACGTGATAGAAGACCTACTTACTTGAATAGTTTCTCTATGGACTACTAATATTCAGTTCGAAAAGATGTTCTTCAAAATCTTCCAGTGTTGATGCTAGACTTATTAAAACCCTTCTATGGTAAATTAAATATTGTAATGTTTTTTCTCCTATGGCCACACCGGTAATCCATGGTCACCAGACAAGAGCACTGTGAATCTCCTCCTACCTGCAGCATTCCCGGAGCCTCTTCTGATTAGTAGGCTCTGAGACACCATTATGTTGTGATGAGACGCACGGATGGCATTAAAGGAGCCAAATAATCAGAAGACATCTCAGCTAGTAAGATGTTTTCAGTGCTCTGGTCCTTCGACCGCAGACTACCAAGAAGGCCATAGGACGAAGGTCCTAGAAATCTTTTTGCTCATCTCGAATTTTAGGCTCCGTTCACTATACATATGTACAAGTCAAAGAAAGTTCCCTACCTACATGTTAAAGAAAGGCTATGATGGAAGGCTAAAAATGGCAGTCATCAATCATTTACTACAGTCTTTGGGTGATGGAGGCCACTTTAAGTCATCCATCATGGGCATCCATTAATCATAGGCTTTAATCACATCTGTTTATGATATATCCAATAAATTGATACATTGGAATCAGACACTCATAGGTTTGAAAATAAATTAAAGTTCCTATATTTCTTATACTGACCTCAGAAAGGTGAAAAAGTATAGACTACTACCACTATTCCATGTTATGTTATTTGCAGTATACAGAACTTTTGGCCAGGTGGTGGACAAAAGGAAGCACCTTTAGCCTTTGTCTGACATTTGAGCCCTATAGAAACTCTTATTGTGTCCATCAGGAGCTTTCTCAGTGGACATGCTAAACATAGGGGAAAAATTGAATGTGAACAGGGTCCTATTGATGGAAAATATTTCCTTCAATTCCAGCAGTCTGCAGCCCCTTTGCATCTGCACACAAATTCTCTGTAAATGTTAAGAAACTTCCACAGATGCCAAAAATCACCTAGTATAAAATGGCAAACATAAGACAGGGAGGAGGGAGATGCAGCTGCAGTTTCACTTATTCTGCATGCTGTGAGAGGGGAGGAGGAGCAGCAGTAGAAAGACTCATTGCTTTAGACTGCTGAACATGTTGCCAGCCTGACACCAGTTGGTTATGACACAGTAAACAAGCTTAGACAAAGAATATGTGGGTTTTTGTTTTTTTCAAATTACAAAGGAATGGAAAGAAATATAGGTACATACAATTTCTGGCTGAAGCAAATGGATATAAAAGTAAGTACACCATAAGGGGGGGGGGAAGGGGGGAAGAAAAAACGAAAATAGAGAAAATAGAGCGAAAATACACAAAATGAAAAATGCAGTGGGGCCGCAAGGTGTAAATTCAGTTTGTAAAAAGGAGAAGCAATTGGTGACATCTGCTGGATGGTCTCCAGGAATTATCATGAGCCCCTGAAGATGCTGAGCGAGAAAAAGACCTAGCTAAATATT
Source organism: Ranitomeya imitator (assembly GCF_032444005.1). NCBI lineage: Eukaryota > Metazoa > Chordata > Amphibia > Anura > Dendrobatidae > Ranitomeya > Ranitomeya imitator. The sequence continues at coordinate 51,492,858 of NC_091283.1, forward strand.
AATTACTAGATGGTGGCCCGATTCTAACACATCGGGTATTCTAGAATATGCATGTCCACGTAGTATATTGCACAGCCACGTAGTATATTGCACAGCCACATAGTATTTTGCACAGCCACATAGTATATTGCACAGCCCACGTAGTATATTGCCCAGCCACGTAGTATATTGCCCAGCTACGTAGTATATTGCCCAGTCACGTAGTATATTGCCCAGTCACGTAGTATATTGCCCAGTCACGTAGTATATTGCCCAGGCACGTAGTATATTGCCCAGTCACATAGTATATTGCCCAGGCACGTAGTATGTTGCCCAGTCACGTAGTATATTGCCCATTGACGTAGTATATTGCCCAACCACGTAGTATATAGCAGAGCCACATAGTACGGTATATTGCCCAGTCACGTAGTATATTGCCCAGCCATTTAGTATATAGCAGAGCCACGTAGTATATTGCCCAGCACAAAGCCACGTAGTATAGAGATTTAAATTATCATTATGTCAGTTCTAGGAAAGAAACAGAACTACAGAACTGTAAGAGAGATAATATTAGTAGAATATTAGGCTGGGTTCACACTTGCGTGCAGCAGCCCTGCATAGTGCTGCGTACCTTCTCCCTTAAGCTCCGCCTATGCTCCGCCTACTTCCGCATGCGTCCTGCATCGTCCTGCGTACCTACCTTTAACATTGGGATGCATGCAGAAGTAGGCGGGGCATAGGCAGAGCTCAAGGGAAAAAGTACGCAGCCCTGCGCAGGGTTGCCGAATGCAAGTGTGAACTTAGCCTTAGATTATATCACTCTTTTAACCCATTGGCGACTACTGCCATACATGTAAGGTAAAGAGCACTATCATCACCTGGAGCAGGCTCAAGAGCTAGTCGTGTGTCTACATCTGCAATAACACAATTTGTGGTCATTATAAGACTTGTATCTTGCTTTTTCTCCTGGGCTCTATTTAGTTCAGTTGTCTTTTAACCAGCTGAAAAAACTGTCTCCCATACACAGCAACACACAGACATGAGGTATTTCTGCTCGCCTTTCTCTATGTTTCACATAATCAGAAGCAGCAGCTTGGGGGACATTCTGTAGCAGTAGTGAACAGTGTAGCTGTGAATCCAGCATTGTTGTGAAATACACGCTTACTGTAAAGCAGCATGGTCTGTCTCTCTGCCCCTTTCCATCATGCATGTAAACTGTCTATTTAATAAAATCCATGCATGATACTTGCAGTGAGTAAAACGTTTATCTCTATAATTGTCCTTCCCAGGTGGAGCAGCAAATAGACAAACATTGGACTTATACCCTATAAAACACCTGCAGTATGAATTTCCTATCTTTAATTGATTGTTAAAACATTTTTATTGCTTATGCAAATGAGGGCTCCTGGGTATACTGTTGTCATGGCCAAAAGCTGACACCAGTCCGACACCTAAATCAACATGCCACGCACCTCCCCTGAACTTGATTGACAGCCTTTCACTTGGCCTGATTGAGAATTGCCTGAATTAAATCCACAACCCCACAAATGGTCAATAAAGTCAATATATAAATTGTCATGATCCATTCCAGGGTTTAATCCTGTCTGCCCTTTTTCCGGGTGGATCATGTCAAGGGTTAACGTTTCTCTGCCTCATTCTGGAATCAGGTTTGCTATTTAGCTCCGATGCATCCTGCTGGCGGTGTCAGCTATAGTTCTGCCTTCGGCATGTGAACCTGACTCTGGTAACTCTTGATCTGTCCTGCTGTGAACCCTGACTTGCTCCGTATCTTTTGACTCCCTGTTTCTGCCATATTTGAAGCCAGAAAAACACGGGGCAAATGGGTTTAATCTCGGGTGATCAAAGTTTATGTGCTTTTTGATTAATATTAAACCTCTGATTGTTTAATGTCTCCCAAGATTCATCGCAGTTTATTATCCACTAGATGGCAGCCCGATTCTAAAGAATCGGGAGTCTAGAATCCATATATACTTTATTTATTCAAATGTAAGAATAATACAATTAATAAATAATAGTAAGAAAGAACAAAAAATGGCTGCACTCACCAGCTCTTGACAATTCTTGTTATTTAAGGTACAGTTACACAGGATCCATGAACATGCTTATGAGGGGAGGGATGAAAGACATCAGACGACAACTTTGCGTGTTGTGGCAAATGCCACAACAACGGTTCTTTGCTTAAGAACAATGTCAGGTAGTAGGAAAATAGCCAGTTAATAATAGGCAATAGTTCTTTGCAGGAATGCAGATATTAATAAATAGGCAGTTTACATTGCAGAGAAATTGCTGGGCAATAATGGACAATGTCCTTATGTGGCAAATAATAGAGCAATATACCCAATGTGGCAAAGAAGAGGTTAATAAACGGCAGTCTCTCAGTATAACAGTCAGTGAATAATAGGCAGTATATGGAGAAAACACCAAACAAAAGTTCAAAATTGGTGTGAAAATGTCACTGAACCACTTCACAACTAAATATATATAGTGTTGGTAAATGGTATTATCATTTTTTTGACGAAATTCGGCAGGAGCTTGAAGAGCAACGTCACTGGGCCCGCCTCCACGCAGTAGAAACTTGCTGTGAGGTAAAAATTCAAAAATCACACCAAAATGGCGGGCGGAGTGTGTCACAGTACGGCACGTTTCTGATTGGTCGCTCGCAGCAGGCGGCAACCAATCAGACACTGGACACTGTTGACGTCACTTATCTCCGGACATTAGCTCCGGACATTAGCTCTGGACATTAGCTCCGGACATTAGCTCCGCACATTACCTCCGCACATTACCTCCGCACATTAGCTCCGGACATTAGCTCTGGACATTAGCTCCGGACATTAGCTCCGCACATTAGCTCCGGACATTAGCTCCGCACATTAGCTCCGGACATTAGCTCCGGACATTAGCTCCGGACAGGAAGTTGGCACAAATTGCAGGAAGTAGTATTCTAGGCAATTATATATTAGATATGAAACAGATATAAGAAAGCTGTAATGTAAAAAAATAATCTCCTTGATGTCTATCTATGAATCTATCTACAGTCTATCACAGTTTCCTAGATTTAACGCCTTTACAACTTTTGATGGACAATGTTTGGTAGACCGTGTCTGGGTTTGCATCTCCAGTAGGCGTACACGCACAAAAACGAGGCATGACAGAATGCACATTAGCTCTGTCAGCATCATTATAGTCTATTAGCCCTCATCCTGTTTTGTGGGACCAACGAACAGGAGTCAGAACACAGTGTGAAAGCATCCTTACATAATCGTTGTTTTCCTTTAGCGCTAGAGATGAGCGAATATTTCAATGTGCGGTTCAGATTACGTTCGCCGAATTTGAGTATTCGCCGATTAATTTGTCAAATATTAACAGGACATTGCCTAACGCCATTCACGTTTATGGGAGGCAAAAACAAACGCATGCACAAGACCTTATAATGACCCCAAATGCTGCCAAAACACATGAAATGTGGGACAGACACCAGGAAAGTGGGCTCAATTCACCCACTGAACAGATTTTAGCACAGCACTGCAGCCATCAGCCAGGCATGAGGTATCGGGGTCTGGGACAGCATTTACAGCTATCAATTTAGCGTCACAGTAAGACGATGTGGGTGAGGGATCGGTGTAGGGCCCCTGTGCTGGGAGTCCTTATAAGGCTACGTTCACATTTGCGTTGCGCGCCGGTGCGTCGGCGACGCAACGCACGACGCTCAAAAAACGCGCGCAAAACGCGCGCAAAAACGCTGCGTTTTGCGACGCGTGCGTCGTTTTTTGACGAAAATCGAACGCACGAAAAATGCAACTTGTTGCATTTTCTTGCGTCCGACGCTAGCGCACGTGTCGAAAAACGCGACCAAAAAAACGCATGCGTCCCCTATGTTAAACATAGGGGCGCGTCGCCGCTGCGTCGCCGCTGCGTCGCCGACGCAACAGCGACGCACATTAGCGTAACGCTAATGTGAACGTACACTAACACATGTAACACCTCTACCTGCTTTCATGCTGAGCTACACTCAGATGGCACTGATATCATTTTTGTAGACTACCATTGTCAGAAAAATGTAAGGATAGTAAGGCTATGTGCACACGTACAGGTTTTTTCGCGTTTTTTTCACGTTTTTTCGGCTAAAAACGCTATAAAAACTCATTAAAAACGCATACATTATGCATTCTATCATTATGCATTCTGCATGTTTTGTGCACATGGATGCGTTTTTTTCCGCAAAAAAACCGCATCGCGGTAAAAAAATGAGCATGTTCATTATTTTTGCGGATTTTCTGCGTTTTTCCCGCAATTCTATGCATTTGGGAAAAAACGCACAAAAAACGCACCACAACGCGTCAAAACCGCGTCAAAATCGCGGTAAAATCGTGGTAAAAATGCATGCGGATTTCTGGCAGAAATGTCCGGTTTTTGTCAGGAAAATTTCTGCAAGAAATCCTGACGTGTGCACATACCCTAACACGGGTATTTGAGTCCAAGGAAGTGGAAACCTGACGGTCATGGAGGCCTACTTGTTAGGACAGGCGGAACGCACCGAGTAAATAGTGAGATGATATTTGGTGCATTTGCAGCCAGGGGTCCACTGTGCAGGAGAGAACCTGCGGCTGGTAAATGGCGGCACTATATGGTGGTGGAAGCGAACTCTGTTACGTCACAGGGTCATGGTACCGCACCAAGAGCGCAAGCAAGGAGTCACAGAACTCAATCCCAAGACTCGGGAATAGAGTTCGTCTAGACCACTTGCGCTCGACATCGCTACTGGGTGTCAGACTATAACTAATAATAGTAAAATTAAGCACAAGAGTACGAGCAGTGTCGCACTGGCGGACGCCACCAACCACCCAGACTTGGGCTAGAGAAGTGCTCTAATAGCGCACAGCGCCGCACTGGCAGTCACAGCAATAGACACTGTATCGTATGTTTAATGTTGATAGCTTAGTCGGGCGCTAGACAGCAGACATCCACCTTATGCGAGCAGTCATAAACAAGGGAGGGGATGTTTAAAGAACAACTTGCACTCATCAACACACATTTTCAAATGTACACCAGCGCATGGCCGTGCGGTCATGCAAACCTTTTATAGATGCAGCAAGTACAGAACCTTCCCAGAAGGACCAATGGGAGGCTGCCACAGAAGTTGAGCACCTTCAGGCCTTCCTAGAGGACCAATGGGATTTGCTGCAGTATCTGAGCATGTGACCCTTGATCTCCAACGAGAGATCTTACCCTGGGCATGCTCAGAAGGAGAAAAGTAGGACTTAGTCCCAAAAACATCTGCTCGCCGCTGCCCAGTACTGGCTACAATGGCAGAAGCTGGAAAGGCGGCAGTAACCCTTTGCACAGAGTCAGACTGAGCGAGACGCTGGGACCGACATCTCCGCTGAGCAGACTCCACTGCGGCAGGAGAAGAATGGGAGACCACAGCGGAGATGGCCCGAGATTCTCCTTGTGCAGAAGCGGGAACTCAACCCCTAACACTAACTGCTACAGGAAAAACGCATGAAGGAGACCAAACAAGGAGTCTACACATTTGCAAAAATTATTGGCAGACACCAACAAAATGGCATCAATTGCAATAAAGTATAATTGGTATAGCTGGGCCCGACACCTCTTCCACTACAGCCAACCCAGCAGATGGAGACTGCAACTGGCAAGGTGGTGTAATTACTGTTCCGTATCCCTCTGAAAACCTGTAAGGTGCGTAACTAGGTGGCGTACCAAATCCCTACTCGGACAAGTGGTAGCAGGCGAAAATTGCGACCCAAAGAGGTACAAAGAGCTTGCACCAGGTGCTACTCCATGGCTGACCTACAGAATGTGGCAGCTGACCCCCTACAGCAGGTAAGCTGCTACTGCCCAAAGAAGGGATGAAAAAATGCAGGCAGGCACTGTAGGGACTCTGGAGGTGCAGCTGGGACTGGCTGAGGAACAGAAAAACACTGGCAGGTGAGATCTGGACTGGCTGATGGACAGAACAGCACACAAAGAGATGGGCACAGACAGGTAACAGCAGATGGGTACAGGGTAGAAAAGCAGACAGGGGGACCTGGGGAACCTGAAAACTAGAAAGTATGCAAGGCAAACTAACAACATTGCTCAAGCACCTCCATATTGGAGGAGAAGCATTAAATAGAAGATGTCGCCCAGTTATAGGTTGGGAATACCTTAGGTTGATGCGAGTGGTTCCTTTAAGAGGGAGGGAGCATGCGCATGTGCCATATAAGCATAGTTCCCGTTCCTTCAACCGAATCGTGGTGGACACTGACACATAGGGCCTTTAGGGGGCGAGATGAGGAGGTGGTGTGTGAGTGGGAGACATTGAATTTCCTGTCTGTTAGGTACAAGTGACGCACCGCCTTGTGAGATGCAGGGCCTAGTATCTCAGAGGATGGTTCAGTCACGGTGATTCCGATGGCTCTAACAATCCCTATGTTCGGTGGCTTTTATAAAGGGGGAGACGACGGATATATGAGACTGTGAATTATGTTGATGCCCGCAAGGGATGAGGCTGCGGACGAAAGAAGCATACACCAGGGTCTCGTGCAAACTTGAAAGATGAACTTTACTGAAGACTTGTAACAATCCTTATATTTTTAAAAATATAACAGTTATGGGAAGCCAATAAAATTTTTCTTACAATTGTGACGGTCATAGCCCTTTCTCGGTCCCGGCCTTTGGGAGGATGGGGGTAACTTTTCATTTGACTAACTGTGCTGCATGGAGGGGAGGATCAAACTGACCTTAATCAGATCGGAGTATCCAGGGAATCTGCTGCACAGTTTTGCAGTTCCTTCTCTTGTCTCAGCACTCTGTTGCTGTAAGACACGGGGCACTCCGAATAGGGTGCTATTTGTACACGCCACTTGTCCCAATTCAGAAGCCCCAATTTTCTACCTCCTCTCCCCACCAAAACCATCCATAAAGTCCTTTAAGTCCTTTTGTCCCACACGCACCACCTCCAACAGCCACTTATCTTCAAATCAGAAAAACACGTTGCAATGCCAAACTAAGGCAGAAAAGGGCAATATAATACTACAAGTTGTAATACCAAAACAAGGTAGGAGAGGGCAGCATAGAATTAAATAGTTTACCTCCTCCCAAGGCAAGACAAGAAGCCGGTGTTGCAAGTGTAATCATGTAAGGAATAGAGAACACACTTACCAAATGATATATAACATACATTAGTAATGGCTTTCCTGGTCACTACACAAGGAGATCCAACAAAAGGCCAAGTCTGTAATGTCAACAGATCAGGAAGTCTGTAGTAAGAGGGAATGGTCCACTGTGTCGAAGACAGATGCCAGGCCTGGGAGAAGGAGGAAGACAAACTCGCGTCGCTTTCCTCTGGCGGTTAGTAGATCGTTGGTGACTTTAGTCAGGGCAGTTTCAGTGGCATGGTGTGGTTTGAAGTCAGATTGTACATGGTCAAAGAGAGAGCAAGAGGAGAGGTGGAAGGATAGATCAAAATGGACACGTTGTTCCAGAAGTTTAGTGGCATTGTGGATAAATTATATGGGGCGACAAGTAGACACAAAGGATGGGTCAAAGGTGGGCTTTATGAGGATGGGTGTGAGTGAGGCATGTTTCAATCAGGATGGAAGACACTAGTGACAGGTTGAAGAGGTGGGTTATGATTGTGATGAAGACTGTGGTAAAGTTTGGAATGAGGTGGGACGTTATTGTGTCAAGTTCACAGGTGGTGAGGCAAACTATTCAGTTGAGATCAGAAGAGAGGGAGGGGAACTTTTGGACGCAGGAAAGAATTGAAGTACTGAATAGCTGTTTAGGGTTGTGAGACAGGTATGATGTGAGGGATGAGAAGTTGCTTTGCTGCAGTCAGAATTTGCACAGCATTTTTACAACTTCAGTTACTGGACGGGCAACTCTGCTCCCTTTCTTTGGCACCCATACAACAGTACGCTTTAAACCTATAATAAATTGCGCACCATAGAACTTCAATACCAAAATTTTTTATACATTTTATTAGTAATAACATGTAAAAAAGTCATAAACACTATCAATGGTAATGGTACCAATAAACACAAAAACACCACAGACAAAGAGGCAATTGTATCACAAACATATACTACTTAATGCCATAGTGAAGATTAACCCAGTGGATAATTAATATCTCTTGCTATACAATGGCATAGACATCCAAAGTTACCACCTATAGGCCAGTGAACAATCAGCATAGTAGTTATACTTAGTATCCTATTTATATAGTATCATTTACCTCTGGTCTGATGTGCCAAGACCCCAACGCGCGTTTCGGCTGCGAGTGCCTTCTTCCGGGGGAGTATTGGTAACAGTACACTTTGTAGATGAGAGCCAGAAAGAGCTCCAGTAGATGGCAAGCGCTGCATGAAGTGGCCTCTGCTCCTCTTCCTCCACCTTAACATCACACACAATGCAGTGCTCAGCGGTGGCACCCCAATTAGGCTTTCCCCTCCCCCACATCACAACTCTCCAAGCGCCCAACTGGCTGTTAGGAACCATAAATGTCTGCTGATCTCTTGTATGCCATGGGCATAGGAAGTGTACTCTAAAGATTCACAGGTCAATATATAAATATTTCCTTTGAGTTACCACACTTTTTTGTTCTAAATATAAGCTAATGGACCAGGTATCAACTAAGCAACATACGGTACTGAGCCATTAGTGCACATATAGCACCATAGAGACATCTATGACATTACAATGTGTGTGTGAATTAAAGGGACTGTTTAGTTTGACATCAAACTGTGAAAGTGCAGCAGAGAATATGAGTTCGCAGTATAGAACACTTTGCCTCATGATCATTATCATTACCTTTACCTCCATAATTAACTTGATTCACCTCCTCGGTGTGGACCTTCTGGATATCAGATCCTTATTTGAAGCCAGAAAACACAGGGCAAATGGGTTTAATCTCGGGTGATCAAAGTTTATGTATTTGTTAATTAATATTAAACCTCTGATTGGTTAATGTCTCCCAAGGTTCATTACAGTTTAGAATCCATATGAAACAGATATAAGAAAGCTGTAAAACAGTGGGGAAGGGGGGGGTGGGGGGTTGAAGTATTTAGTCAGCCACGACTTGTGCAAGGTCTCCCACTTAAAAAGATGAGGGAGGCCTGTAATTGACATCATAGGTGGACAACAACTATGAGAATCAAAATGAGAAAACAAATCCAGAAAATCACCTTGTTTGATTTGACAAAATTTATTTTGCAAATTATGGTGGAAAATAAGTATTTGGTCATTAACAAAAGTTCATCTCAATATTTTGTTATATTTCCTTTGTTGGCAATGACAGAGGTCAAACGTTTTCTGTGAGTCTTCACAAGGTTGCCACACACTGTTGGTGGTATGTTGGCCCATTTCTCCATGCAGATCTCCTCTATACCAGTGATACTTTGGTCCTGTCACTGGTCAACACGGACTTTCCACTCCCTCCAAAGGTTTTCTGTCAGACTTAGATCTGGAGACTGGCTAGGCCTCTCCAGGACAATCGTATACGTCTTACAAAGCCACTCTTTCGTTGCCCTGGCGGTGTGCTTGGGATCATTATCATGCTGAAAGACCCATCCATGTTTCATCTTCAATGCCCTTGCTAATGGATGGAGGTTTGCACTTAAAATCTCACGATTAGTGATGAGCGAATATACTCGTTACTCGAAATTTCCCGAGCATGCTCTGGTGTCCTCCGAGGATTTTTAAGTGCTCGGAGATTTAGTTTTCATCGCCACAGCTGAATAATTTACAGCTACTAGCCAGCATAGGTACATGTGGGGATTGCCTGGTTGCTAGGGAATCCCCACATGTAATCAAGCTGGCCAACAGATGTAGATCATTCAGCTGCTGCAAGGAAAACTACATCTTTGAGCACTTACAAATACTCAGAGGACACCCGAGCGTGCTCGGGAAATCTCGAGTAACAAGTATATTCGCTCATCACTACTCACGTTACATCGCCCCATTCATTCTTTTATGCACACGGATTAGTCGTCCTGGTCCCTTTACAGAGAAACAGCCCCAAAGCATGATGTTGCCACCCCCATTCTTCACAGTAGGTATGGTGTTCTTTGGATGCAACTCAGCATTCTGTTTCCTCCAAACACGATGAGTTTTGTTGCTACCAAACAGTTTTACTTTGGTTTCATCAGACCATATGACATTCTCCCAATACTCTTCTGGATAATCCAAATGCTCTCTAGCAAACTTCAGATGGGCCATGGGACATGTACTGGCTTAAGCAGGGGGACACGTCTGGTACTGCAGAATCTGAGTCACTGGCAGCGTAGTGTGTTACTGATGGTAGCCTTTGTTATGGTAGTCCCAGCTCTATGCAGGTGATTCATTAGGTCCCTCATGTGGTTTGGGATTTTTTCTCACCGTTCTTGTGATCATTTTGACACCACGGGGTGAGATCTTGCGTGGAGCCCCAGATCGAGGGAAATTATCAGTGGTCTTGTATGTCTTCCATTTTCTTATTATTGATCCCACAGTTGATTTCAGCACACCAAGCTGCTTGCCTATTGCAGATTCAGTCCTCCTAGCCTGGTGCAGGGCTACAATTTTGTTTCTGGTGTCCTTCAACAGCTCTTTGGTCTTCACCATAGTGGAGTTTGGAGTGTGACTGAGGTTGTGGACAGTTGTCTTTTATACTGATAACAAGTTCAAACACGTGTCATTACTACAGATAATGAGTGGAGGACCGAGGAGCCTCTTAAAGAAGAAGTTACAGGTCTGTGAGAGACAGAAACTTGTATATTTTAGGTGACCAAATACTTATTTTCAAACATAATTTGCAAAATAAATCTTGCCAAATCAGCCAAGGTGATTTTCTGGAATTGTTTTCTCATTTTGGCTCTCATAGTTGTGGTCTACTTATGATGTCAATTACAGACCTCTCTCATCTTTTTAAGTGGGAGAACCATGTACTTGCGGTGGATACCGTGTAGCTGCACCAGTCCTCTGCGCGCCTTTGACCTTTTTCCTTTCCTTCTACGGCTGGACTGCCACATCATTTAGTGTTTTCCGCAACACTCTCCAGTTGATGCAAACTAACTGTACTGGGGTCACATCACCTTGGCTATATATCTAGCACTCTGATGAAGGTCCACGCGGACCAAAACGTTTGTGACTACTGTATGTACATTAAATTTTCCCCTTTGCATCACATTTCTGGAGTGTGCCAATTATAAATTATTTCACGTATTAAAGGGAACCTGTCACCCCGTTTTTTCAGATTGAGCTATAAATACTGTTAAATAGGGCCTGTGCTGTGCGTTACTATAGTGTATGTAGTGTACCCTGATTCCCCATGTACAGTGGGGCAAAAAAGTATTTAGTCAGTCAGCAATAGTGCAAGTTCCACCACTTAAAAATATGAGAGGCGTCTGTAATTTACATCATAGGTAGACCTCAACTATGGGAGACAAACTGAGAAAAAAAAATCCAGAAAATCACATTGTCTGTTTTTTTAACATTTTATTTGCATATTATGGTGGAAAATAAGTATTTGGTCAGAAACAAAATTTCATCTCAATACTTTGTAATATATCCTTTGTTGGCAATGACAGAGGTCAAACGTTTTCTGTAAGTCTTCACAAGGTTGCCATACACTGTTGTTGGTATGTTGGCCCATTCCTCCATGCAGATCTCCTCTAGAGCAGTGATGTTTTTGGCTTTTCGCTTGGCAACACGGACTTTCAACTCCCTCCAAAGGTTTTCTATAGGGTTGAGATTTGGAGACTGGCTAGGCCACTCCAGGACCTTGAAATGCTTCTTACGAAGCCACTCCTTCGTTGCCCTGGCGGTGTGCTTTGGATCATTGTCATGTTGAAAGACCCAGCCACGTTTCATCTTCAATGCCCTTGCTGATGGAAGGAGGTTTGCACTCAAAATCTCACGATACATGGCCCCATTCATTCTTTCATGTACCCGGATCAGTCGTCCTGGCCCCTTTGCAGAGAAACAGCCCCAAAGCATGATGTTTCCACCACCATGCTTTACAGTAGGTATGGTGTTTGATGGATGCAACTCAGTATTCTTTTTCCTCCAAACACGACAAGTTGTGTTTCTACCAAACAGTTCCAGTTTGGTTTCATCAGACCATAGGACATTCTCCCAAAACTCCTCTGGATCATCCAAATGCTCTCTAGCAAACTTCAGACGGGTCCGGACATGTACTGGCTTAAGCAGTGGGACACGTCTGGCACTGCAGGATCTGAGTCCATGGTGGCGTAGTGTGTTACTTATGGTAGGCCTTGTTACATTGGTCCCAGCTCTCTGCAGTTCATTCACTAGGTCCCCCCGCGTGGTTCTGGGATTTTTGCTCACCGTTCTTGTGATCATTCTGACCCCACGGGGTGGGATTTTGCGTGGAGCCCCAGATCGAGGGAGATTACCAGTGGTCTTGTATGTCTTCCATTTTCTAATTATTACTCCCACTGTTGATTTCTTCACTCCAAGCTGGTTGGCTATTGCAGATTCAGTCTTCCCAGTCTGGTGCAGGGCTACAATTTTGTTTCTGGTGTCCTTTGACAGCTCTTTGGTCTTCACCATAGTGGAGTTTGGAGTCAGACTGTTTGAGGGTGTGCACAGGTGTCTTTTTATACTGATAACAAGTTTAAACAGGTGCCATTACTACAGGTAATGAGTGGAGGAAAGAGGAGACTCTTAAAGAAGAAGTTGCAGGTCTGTGAGAGCCAGAAATCTTGATTGTTGTTTCTGACCAAATACTTATTTTCCACCATAATATGCAAATAAAATGTTAAAAAAACAGACAATGTGATTTTCTGGATTTTTTTTTCTCAGTTTGTCTCCCATAGTTGAGGTCTACCTATGATGTAAATTACAGACGCCTCTCATCTTTTTAAGTGGTGGAACTTGCACTATTGCTGACTGACTAAATACTTTTTTGCCCCACTGTATGCTGAGAAATACATTACCAAAGTCGCCGTTTTCGCCTGTCAATCAGGCTGGTCTGGTCAGGTGGGCGTGTTCACAGCGCTCTTTTCTTCCCCAGCTTTCCGTTGGTGGCGTAGTGGTGTGCGCATGTCCAAGGTCCGAATTCCTTGCGCCCACGTGAAGACACAGCGCGCGATCTGCGCTGTCATCCCTTTCATCGGTGGGGGCGGCCATCTTCCTGGGGCCGCGCGTGCGCAGATGGAGTGCTCTGCTGCACGGGGCTTCAGGAAAATGGCCGCGGGATGCCGCGCGTGCGCACAAGAGATCGCGGTGGCCATTTTCCCAAAGCCGAGTTTGCATCTCGGCTTTGGGAAAATGGCCGCCGCGATCTCTTGTGCGCACGCGCAGCATCCCGCGGCCATTTTCCTGAAGCCCCGTGCAGCAGAGTACTCCATCTGCGCACGCGCGGCCCCAGGAAGATGGCCGCCCCCACCGATGAAAGGGATGACAGCGCAGATCGCGTGCTGTGTCTTCACATGGGCGCAAGGAATTCGGACCTTGGACATGCGCACACCACTACGCCACCAACGGAAAGCTGGGGAAGAAAAGAGCGCTGTGAACATGCCCACCTGACCAGACCAGCCTGATTGACAGGCGAAAACGGCAACTTTGGTAATGTATTTCTCAGCATAGGTGGGGAATCGGGGTACACTACATACACTATAGTAACACACAGCGCAGGCCCTATTTAACAGTATTTATAGCTCAATCTGAAAAAACGGGGTGACAGGTTCCCTTTAAGGTTTGGGAACCTATATTTGTGCACCTCCCTAGCAGGCTGTGCTGAAACATTTTCTATACTATGTATGTGCAGATGGCATACACACACATAAGAGGACAGCTGCAAAATCTTGCCACTCAGAGTGGCCCAATGACTGCACAAGTTTCATATTCATGGAGTCACTGGTTATTATGGGTGGACAGAGTTTCAGCTGAAGAACCAACTATTTCTAGTCCCTATTATATTATTATATCACATAAGTCAAAATAATGTATGGGCTCTTTTACTGACTGGGAAAACTGAATGTTGCTTATTAGCAGACAATTTATTTAGCGTTATCTATTTTTCATATTTTATAACACATTGCAGCATTCAACCATTGAATCTTATCAGTAATGACAGAGCCGCAGTGCCATCTGTCTACAGAGCAAGTGAATTACAGCAGATCTTGTGCACAACTTTTCGGCTTACTTAGATTTCTACTACCCGTCCATCTGTCTGCTTCTCTGTCTTCTTCTAGTGCAGTATCTCCTCCTTAACAAGACCTTTCTGGCTTCTCTGAAGACCCTGACCAACAAAGTACATAGAAATCTTGGGGTCCTATAGCAGAATTCATAATTGGGCACACCCCACGAAATAAAATAATAATATTTGAACGGGTCACAGAAGATCATATCTCACAAGTTTGTAGCCCTTCCAAGTTAATTTTCTTCTTATTGAAGCCCTTTAGTTTTCAGACGCATTAAAATCACCCCATTCATGGCCCCAACAAAGTATGATGCCAACAAAAGTGACCCCCAAACACAGTATGATACCCCTGTAGTATGGTGATGTTTTTCTATCATAAACAGTAATGATGCACTAATTTAATCCTGATGTTTTCGGTTCCAAACAATTCTGATCCAACAACTTTGTTCAGCCACCGGAAGTAAACCTTGAGTAATAGACAAGATAATTACAATGTTGTTGCAGAAAAATATGTAGAATTGAGAGCCCTCAGTGGTTGATACCTTTTAATGGCTAACTGAAAAGACGGTAACAAATTGCAAGCTTTCGAGACTACTCAGGTCCCTTCATCAGGCATAGTCTATGCCTGATGAAGGGACCTGAGTAGTCTCGAAAACTTGCAATTTGTTAGCATCTTTTCAGTTAGCCATTAAAAGGTATCAACCACTGAGGACTCTCAATTCTACATATTTTTCTATCCACTGGCTAAGGCTAGTTTCACACATCAGTTTTCGTTTTCATGCTAAATCCGGCTAATTTAAAAAAAATAACGGATCCGACATAAATTGTGAAAAACTGATGCGCTGGATCCGAGAGAGAGACCAGAATGGAAAATCTGCATGATTTGTATGGCAAATGCTTTGAAAACTGGATTCGGGCGCCGGATTCATTGTTTCACACCTCCGTTTCATGTGTTTTTGGCCGATTCCATTACTGTGCGTTTTTTTCCGCCGGACAAAAGTCGTAGTTACTCACCGATAACGGTGTTTCTCGGAGCCCATGACAGCACTACGGAGAGAGGGGATCCGCCCTTCAGGGACAGGAAACCTACAGCTAAAAGGGCGGAACCTCTTCAGTCTGCAGTGTGATCCCTTAGAAGTGTGTCCTTAAAAGTGTGGATTACAGTAGAATTAAAACCTGAAAGATGTATACAGACTGTGCCCTGCTACCTGCCACCATCGCACTCTAACAAGCATCTCTATTCTTCCAACAGGTATGTCTATCCAGCCAGCTTCCCTGCGCTGTCTGTCTATGAAGTGCACATAATTACATCACCCAGCTTTCCACACAGACTTTCCTCTGCTCCTAGCATTCTCATGGTACGTCTATCCAGCCAGCTTCCCTGCGCTGTCTGTCTATGAAGTGCACATAATTACATCACCCAGCTTTCCACACAGACTTTCCTCTGCTCCTAGCATTCTCATGGTATGTCTATCCAGCCAGCTTCCCTGCGCTGTCTGTCTATGAAGTGCACATAATTACATCACCCAGCTTTCCACACAGACTTTCCTCTGCTCCTAGCATTCTCATGGTATGTCTATCCAGCCAGCTTCCCTGCGCTGTCTGTCTATGAAGTGCACATAATTACATCACCCAGCTTTCCACACAGACTTTCCTCTGCTCCTAGCATTCTCATGGTATGTCTATCCAGCCAGCTTCCCTGCGCTGTCTGTCTATGAAGTGCACATAATTACATCACCCAGCTTTCCACACAGACTTTCCTCTGCTCCTAGCATTCTCATGGTATGTCTATCCAGCCAGCTTCCCTGCGCTGTCTGTCTATGAAGTGCACATAATTACATCACCCAGCTTTCCACACAGACTTTCCTCTGCTCCTAGCATTCTCATGGTATGTCTATCCAGCCAGCTTCCCTGCGCTGTCTGTCTATGAAGTGCACATAATTACATCACCCAGCTTTCCACACAGACTTTCCTCTGCTCCTAGCATTCTCATGGTATGTCTATCCAGCCAGCTTCCCTGCGCTGTCTGTCTATGAAGTGCACATAATTACATCACCCAGCTTTCCACACAGACTTTCCTCTGCTCCTAGCATTCTCATGGTATGTCTATCCAGCCAGCTTCCCTGCGCTGTCTGTCTATGAAGTGCACATAATTACATCACCCAGCTTTCCACACAGACTTTCCTCTGCTCCTAGCATTCTCATGGTATGCTTTTCAGCTAACCCCAGCATACCCTGTGTTATTTATGACCTTGTTTACTCAGGCCTGATTGTATGCATCTGGTCCACCCTTAATTCTCTGACCAAGATGAGCAGAGACCACTCCTCTCTGCTTCACACCTGAACGCACTTAGTTTGCCATATATTGCATAGTATAAGTCTGCATGGACTTCAGTCTGCAGTGTGATCCCTTAGAAGTGTGTCCTTAAAAGTGTGGATTACAGTAGAATTAAAACCTGAATTGAACCTGAAGGGAACTGAAGGTAACTGGCCACAGTCTTTGAAAAGAATGTTTCTGTTTGTTTTCACTTTCACCCCTATAATCCTTCACTTTCTGCTACCTCCCCTGATCCCTACACCTAGTAAGGAACTGTTCATCTCCTCTTCAATCCTCCCCATCAACCTCACCTCCTCCTCCAAACTGTTCCTTAACATACAATCCTCTGTCTCCAAGCACAGACAGCCCCCTCAAGCCCTCTCCTGCTCCCACCTGCTAACACTTTCTCTGCTCCTTCTTACTGCTGGTGATATCTCTCCAAATCCTGGTCCTCCTCACCATATTCCCACAATCATTTCTACCTCCCATCCACGCTCTAGCACAAACTTCCGTAACCTCTCTAACCTAATACCCATTCACCCAGCCCCCGCTTCCCCAGTCCCACTAACGGGAGCTCTGTGGAACGCTCGCTCTGTCTGCAACAAGCTCTCCTACATCCATGATCTCTTTGTTACTACCAAACTTTCCTTCCTTGCCATCACCGAAACCTGGCTCACCCCCTCTGACTCAGTCTCCCCTGCTGCACTCTCTTACGGTGGCTTCCACCTTTCCCACACACCCCGCCCCAGCAGCAAACATGGCGGAGGAGTTGGTTTTCTCCTGTCAGATAACTGCTCCTTCACCCCAATCCCACTGCCACCCTCTGTTACCCTCCCTTCCTTTGAGGTGCACTCTATGCGCATCTATTCCCCCACCAACCTCCAACTGGCTGTCATTTACCGCCCCCCAGGGCCAGCCACCATCTTCTTTGACCACTTCACCACCTGGCTACTTCATTTCCTTTCTGCGGACATCCCCACTATCATCATGGGCGACTTCAACATACCCATTGACACTTCCCTCTCAGCTGCCACTAAACTTCTATCTCTCACTTCCTCCTTCAGCCTCACTCAATGGTCTTCTGCAGCCACTCACAAAGACGGTCACACACTGGACCTCATCTTCACCCGCCTCTGCTCTCTATCTAACCTCTCTAACTCACCTCTTCCTCTCTCTGACCACAACTTTCTCACATTCTCATCTCTCTCCACTCCATGTCTACAATCCCCACCCCACAAACTTTCACACCCTCGCAGAAATATTAAACATCTTGACCTACATTCATTCTCTGAATCCCTCCTCCCCCTCACAGGCATAAGTTCCATACACAATGCGGATGACGCTGCTGCTCTATATAATACCACAATAGCTGTAGCTTTGGAATCTGCTGCCCCACTTACACATACCAAAGCTCGCAAAATCAACAGACAGCCCTGGCACACCAGCCTGACCAAAGAACTTAGGCGAGCTTCCAGAGCTGCTGAGCGCAGATGGAAAAGATCCCACTCTAACGAGCACTTCATCGCATTCAAACAGTCCCTCACTACTTTCAAGACCACACTTGCCACAGCTAAACAAACCTACTTCTCATCTCTCATATCCTCCCTCTCTCACAACCCTAAACAGTTATTCAACACCTTCAATTCTCTCCTCCGTCCCCCAGCACCTCCTCCCTCCCCACTTATCTCTGCTGAAGACTTTGCCTCATTTTTCAAGCAGAAGATTGATAGCAGTAGAGACAGTTTTGGTCAACAACCCCCAGAGCTCTTCCTCCCGATTTCACAGCCCTCCACCTCCAAAACCAACTTCTCCACCATTACAGAAGATCAACTCTCCACTCTACTCTCAAGATCACATCTCACCACCTGTGCACTTGACCCACTCCCATCCCACCTCATCCCAAACCTCACCACAATCTTCATCCCAACCCTAACCCATCTCTTCAACTTATCTCTAACAACTGGTGTTTTCCCCTCAAGCTTTAAACATGCCTCCATCACACCTATCCTCAAAAAGCCCTCTCTTGACCCATCCTCTGTATCTAGCTATCGCCCTATATCACTTCTCCCCTATGCCTCCAAACTACTGGAACAACACGTTTACCTTGAACTGTCCTCCCATCTCTCTTCCTGCTCCCTCTTTGACCGCCTACAATCTGGCTTCCGGTCACACCATTCCACCGAAACTGCCCTAACTAAAGTCACCAATGACCTCTTAACCGCCAAGAGCAAGCGACACTACTCTGTTCTCCTCCTCCTCGACCTGTCGGCTGCCTTTGACACAGTGGACCATTCCCTATTATTACAAACCCTCTCATCCCTTGGCATCGCAGACTTGGCCCTATCCTGGATCTCATCATACCTAACAGACCGGACATTCAGCGTCTCCCACTCACACACCACCTCCTCACCTCGCCCTCTATCTGTCGGAGTCCCACAAGGTTCAGTCCTTGGGCCCTTGCTCTTCTCCATTTACACCTTTGGCCTGGGACAGCTCATAGAATCTCATGGCTTTCAGTATCACCTCTATGCTGACGACACACAGATCTACATCTCTGGACCAGATATCACCTCCCTTCTAACCAGAATCCCTCAATGTCTGTCCACTATTTCATCCTTCTTCTCCGCTAGATTTTTGAAACTTAACATGGACAAAACAGAATTCATCATCTTTCCCCCATCTCACGCGACCCCCCCAACGAACCTATCAATTACAGTAAATGGCTGCCCACTCTCCCCAGTCCCACAAGCTCGCTGCCTCGGGGTAATCCTTGACGCTGATCTCTCCTTCAAACCACATATCCAAGCCCTTTCCACTTCCTGCCGACTGCACCTCAAAAATATTTCACGAATCCGTTCATTCCTCAACCATGAATCTGCAAAAACCCTAGTCCATGCCCTCATCATCTCTCGCCTTGACTACTGCAACCTCCTGCTCTGTGGCCTCCCCGCTAACACTCTCGCACCCCTCCAATCTATTCTAAACTCTGCTGCCCGACTAATCCACCTGTCCCCCCGCTATTCCCCGGCCTCTCCCCTCTGTCAATCCCTTCACTGGCTCCCCATTGCCCAGAGACTCCACTACAAAACCCTAACCATGACGTACAAAGCCATCCACAACCTGTCTCCTCCATACATCTGTGACCTCGTCTCCCGGTACTTACCTACCCGCAACCTCCGATCCTCACAAGATCTCCTACTCTACTCCCCTCTTATCTCCTCTTCCCACAATCGTATACAAGATTTCTCTCGCGTATCACCCCTACTCTGGAACCCTCTACCACAACACATCAGACTCTCGCCTACCATCGAAACCTTCAAAAAGAACCTGAAGACCCACCTCTTCAGACAAGCCTACAACCTGCAGCTACCACCGATCGACCAAACCGCTGCATGACCATCTCTACCCTCACCTACTGTATTCTCACCCATCCCTTGTAGATTGTGAGCCCTCGCGGGCAGGGTCCTCATTCCTCCTGTACCAGTTATGACTTGTATTGTTTAAGATTATTGTACTTGTTTTCATTATGTATACCCCTCCTCACATGTAAAGCGCCATGGAATAAATGGCGCTATAACAATAAATAATAATAATAATAATAATAATAACCTCTCCCTCGCATCAGTTGGTTTACAGAGCATCAGAGGACCTCCAGGTTAGTTTACAACAGAGAAAAAATCATATTATAGCATTTCTTAATAGAGGAACCCCGTGCCTATACTTATACTATATACACTATATAAATTATATGTAATTAAAGGTGCTCACCGCACTCGTGATGGGAGGGAATAAGCGAGTGCTGTCATGGGCTCTGAGAAACACCGTTATCGGTGAGTAACTACGACTTTCTCGGTCTCCCATGACAGCACTATGGAGAGAATTGCAGAGACTAAGCTTAGGGAGGGACCACCGCCTCGAGAACCCTTCGTCCGAAGGTTAAGTCAGACACAGAGGCTAGATTTAATCTATAGTGTCTAAAAAAGGTTGATGGTGATGACCAGGTGGCCGCTTTACAGATTTGCTCTATCGATACCTCTGACCTCTCAGCCCATGAGGTAGCTACTGCTCTTGTGGAATGTGCTCTTATACCATCTGGGATCTCATTCCCCGAGGATGAATATGCCAAGACTATCGCCTTCTTTATCCACCTCGCCAAAGTACCCTTGGATGCCCGAAATCCTTTTCTGGGACCCTGAAAACAGACAAACAGAGAGCCTTCCTTCCTATACTCTCTGGTGGAATCCAAGTATTGGATTAGGCATCTTCTGACATCTAGATTATGGAAGTTCTGCTCTTTCTCATTTTTTGGGTTTGGACAAAAGGACGGCAGGGATACTTCTTGTGACCTATGGAATTTTGATGCCACTTTTGGCAAATAGGCCGGGTCAGGTCTAAGAGTGATTCTATAATCTAATATTTTAGTGAAGGGTGGATTGGAGGGTAAGGCTTGAATGTCACTTATTCTGCGTGCAGATGTTAACGCTACCAAGAGAATAGTTTTAAGTGATAATATTTTAATGGGAATCGTCTCTATGGGTTCGAATGGAGGACCCGTTAACGCCGAGAGGACTAAATTTAAGTCCCATGAGGGCACTTTTTGAGAAACTAAGGGCTTTGATCTTGTTACTGCCTTAATAAATCTGATTATCCATGGGTTGGCCGCAATATTATGATTATAGAGTGCTCCTAGAGCTGCTATTTGTACCTTAAGAGTACTAACCGACAACCCCAGTTCCAGACCTTTTCGTAGGAACTCAAGTATTTTAGGAATTGAGGGCCCATCTTGGACTTTTACTTTGGAGACGGACAGAAATTTTTTCCATGTTTTCCCATATAAATAATAATAATAATAATCTTTATTTTTATATAGCGCTAACATATTCCGCAGCGCTTTACAGTTTGCACACATTATCATCACTGTCCCCGATTGGGCTCACAATCTAGAATTCCTATCAGTATGTCTTTGGAATGTGGGAGGAAACCGGAGTGCCCGGAGGAAACCCACGCAAACACGGAGAGAACATACAAACTCTTTGCAGATGTTGTCCTGGGTGGGTTAGAACCCAGGACCCCAGCGCTGCAAGGCTGTAGTGCTAACCACTGCGCCACCGTGCTGCCCATATATTCTAGTAGTGATGGGTTTTCTACTTTTTAACAACGTGGTGACTAAGTTGTCTGAAAAACCTCTTTCTTTTAATAGTCCCCGTTCAAAAGCCAGGCTGTCGAATGTAAGTTCGATTCCTGTGGGTGGAAGATCGGCCCTTGATGTAGAAGGTCTGGTATATTCGGTAGGACGCATGGGTCCGAGACTGATAGCATCCTCAGCCAGGAGAACCACGTCCTTTTTGGCCAGAACGGGGCTATAAGGATCATTTTCGTTTTGTCCTCTCTGACTTTCCGAATGACTGCCGGGATCAGAATAGCTGGAGGAAAAGCATAAGTCAATTTTTGAGTCCATGGAATCATAAAGGCATCTAGAGCCTGTGGATTCCCTTCCGGGTTCAGTGAGCAGAATTTGTTCACCTTTTTGTTTTTGGAATTGGCGAATAAATCTATTGTCGGTGTTCCCCACATTTCTGTGATCTGATCGTAGATGGATCGGTTTAGGGACCACTCGACTTGTTTTAACTGAGATCGACTCAGATAATCTGCTCTCTCGTTGTTTGAACCCTGAATATGTAGTGCAGAGAGGGATCGTAGATTTTCTTCCGCAAGGTTGAAAATTTTGGCGGAAGAACTCATGAGTGCCCGAGACCTTGTTCCTCCCTGGTGGTTTATATACGCTACAGTCACTTTGTTGTCCGAAAAAATTCGGACATGATGTCCCTGAATGTAGGTCAGAAAAGAAAGAAGAGCCTGAAGCACTGCCCAAAGTTCTTTTTGGTTTGAGGATGCTGATAGTTCCTGAACTGACCAGGTTCCCTGAGCCACTCTGTCCCCCATGTGAGCCCCCCAGCCTCTGGGACTCGCATCGGTTGTTATTACCCGGGATATTTTTGTCACCCAAGGAACTCCCCTTGATAAGTTTTGGCTTTCCCCCCACCAACGAAGGGAATGAATAACTGAGGAATTTAGAGTAATTCGACTTTCCAAGTTGTTCTTTAGTACTGACTGCCATTCTAGTATGTGCCACTGAAGCTCCCTTGTGTGGAATTGTGCGAAGGGTATCGCTGGTAGGCATGAGGACAAAGAGCCTAGTAGCGACATTGCTCTCCTCATGGAAGGATGGTGAAATGTTCGTGTTATCATGGCTAATATGTTGTCTTTTTTGGGGTCTGGAAGTCGACATTCTTGGACTCGGGAGTCTAATGTCAGACCTAGGAACTCCTGTACCCGACAGGGTTCCAACTTTGATTTTTTTATGTTTATGAGCCACCCCAAGTCCGTCAAAATAGTCATTACTCGGTCTCTCTGTTCTCTGCAACTTTGAGCCGAGTTGCTTACAATGAGAAAGTCGTCTAGGTAAGGAACTATTAATATATTTTGTTCCCTTATGTGGGCCATCATTTCCGCTATTATCTTCGTGAATATTCGAGGAGCTATAGAGATCCCGAACGGAAGAGCTCTGTACTGGAAAAACCTTAATTGCCCTTTTATGGGAACTGCCAATCTTAGGAATTTTTGAGATTGATCGTGGATGGGCACATGATAATATGCGTCGGTTAGGTCTATCACGACCATGTAGCAATTCGGAAACAGGATTTTTATGGTGGACTTTATTGTTTCCATTTTGAATTTGTGATTTCTTACGTATTTGTTTAGGTTTTTTAGATTTATAATGGTCCGAAAGGACCCGTCGGGTTTTGGTACTAAAAAAAGAGGGGAGAAAAAACCTTCTCCTATTTCCTGAGGGGAGATTTCTTGAATCACAGACTTTTGCAGTAGGGAAATAATTTCTTTCTCTAAAGCTGCTTGTTCTGCTGCCGAGGATCTTATTTTCATTTCTATGTAATTCCGGGGAGGAAAAGAAACAAATTCTATTTTTAGACCGTACTGTATGATGTTTAGAA
Organism: Ranitomeya imitator; assembly: GCF_032444005.1. Taxonomy (NCBI): domain Eukaryota; kingdom Metazoa; phylum Chordata; class Amphibia; order Anura; family Dendrobatidae; genus Ranitomeya; species Ranitomeya imitator. The sequence goes on from NC_091283.1 coordinate 51,516,334, forward strand.
TCCAGATGTTGTTGGATATTTTCTTCCAGGCGGGAAGGAATGATGTGAGTCTCCCCCCCCCCCCCCACCGTAGGAAAAATGTCATTTGGAGGGTTTTTTGTCGCGAGAGGTATTGCCAAAGAGGTAACCTCTATCCCTTCTCCTGCCTTCTTCCCATTTATTCTGCTCCCTGGGGGGTCTGCGGCGGAAAAATCTCCGATTCCGAAAGGACTGCCTGAATGGGGCTGGACCTAAATTTGGAAACCCCTTCTTTTTGTCTCCCGCTTTTTGGAGGATGTCATCCAGGGTCTCTCCAAACAGAAAATTTCCTTCACATGGAATAGAACATAGCTTTAGCTTTGTCTGGAGGTCTCCAGGCCAGCTCTTGAGCCATAAGGTTCTTCTGGCTGCGTTGGAGAGAGCAGCGGCCTTAGATGTTAGACGTACGGAGTCTGCCGAGGAGTCCGCCAGGAATGCTGCTGCTGCTCTAATTGCAGGGATAGAATCCAGTAATTTATTTCTGGGTAGCCCGTCTCTAATTTGATTTTCTAATTGGTCAACCCACACCATCAGAGGTGAAGGTCGCCGCAACAGCAGGCCTCAAGCTACCCCCAGCCGATTCCCATGCCCCTTTAAGAAATGTGTCTGCTTTCTTATCTAAAGGGTCTCTGAGGGTACCCATGTCCTCGAATGGGAGCGCAAATTTTTTCGAGGCCTTTGCCACAGCTACATCCAATTTTGGTGCCATATCCCAGGAAGTGGATGCGTCATCTTCGAAGGGATACTTTCTTTTAAGCGAGGGCACCGAAGAGTTTCTCCTATCTGGTTTCTCCCATTCTTTTTTGATTAGAGATTGGACATTGGGATTTAGAGGAAAAGTTTTCCGCTTTTTTTGTCCCAAACCACCAAACATTACATCTTGGGCCGTTTTGTCAGGTTTAGGCTCCTCAACCCCCATAGTAGCCCTAACGGCTCTCACTAAGGTATCCACTTCCTCGAGTGGGAAACAATGTCGGCCCGAATCTTCCTCGGAGGAGGATAGGGAGGAGTCAGAATCGTCCGAATCTGCGTTTTCAGATGAAGATCGGACAGAGTGGGAATGTACTGCTTCCTTTATTTTATCTTTCCCTTTTTTGGAGGAAGATACAGCATTCTGAACCTCAGATCTAATTATGTTTTTTAGTTCAGATGCAAAGTTGGGAGTCTCCTCACATAGCACACGCTGGATACATGATTTGCAAAGCTTTTTGTCCCAGGCTACTGGTAAAGCTTTGTCACAGATGGGGCAGGATTTGTTTTTTCTTTTCTCCAACTTCTTCTTTCCCCATTAAGGGAGAAGAGGGAGCCCCATTATAATATACACATTCACGAAGATCACTCACCATTCGGACGTGCAGGCAGGTAACCGGTTCTGGAGGGGGCCCTGGGTCTGGAAGGGACGGTTCCCGAGGAGGTGAATTAGTCTTCGCAGCAGATCTGCTGCGCTGTGTAGAACGGCTGCTAGACCCACTCCTGGCGCTCTTAGGGTCTGTCTTCTTATGGTGCTGCTGCCTCGGCTGCAGCTCCTGTGGATCGCTGTCTTCCATGATTTACAGGGAGATAGTGCTCACTTAGTTGTCGCACTATCTCCCTATTTGTAATTGGCGCCACCCCCGGCGTTCCCCGCACTTCCGGTCCTGCGTCACATCCTCCCGGGAGAAAGAAGCTACTGCGCATGCGCGCGGCGATGACCCGGAAGTCCAGCCGCATTTCCGGAGCGGCGGCCATCTTAGTACACCCGGAGCGTGCGCTTACCGGCACAGGAGCTCCGGGTGATCCAGCGCCCCTTCATCATTCCGAATTGGCGGCGTTCTCCCTCTGCTCACCCTGAAGAACCCCTCGGTTCCAGCGGTGGCGGCTTCGGGAGCCGGACAAGCCGCGGCAGGAGACTCCTCGCTGCCGGTACCCGACCGCCCAGTCTTGGTCCATCGGTCTTCCTAACAGGTACCACCGAAAAGAGGTTCCCTGTTCAGGGACAGGAAACCAACTGATGCGAGGGAGAGGTACCACCCTTTTATCTGTAGGTTTCCTGTCCCTGAAGGGCGGATCCCCTCTCTCCGTAGTGCTGTCATGGGAGACCGAGAAAAAAAGGTTGCAGTGAATGTTTTCTCCGTTGGATCCGGAAAAAAACGGATGAAACATCTGGCCATCGGGCACAATCCGGTGCTAATACAACTCTATGGGGAAAAAAAACAGATCTGGCGTAAAAAAAACGGATCAGTTTTTTCAAAAAAATTGCCGGATTGTGCCTGAAACAAAAAGCCTGATGTGAGAAAGTAGCCTAACATGGTACCAAGATATACATGTATATCTTTCCTGTATCAAAATGTTGTTGCAGTAATTTTGTCCAGCCACCGGAGGTCATCCTTGAGTTACAGACAAGAAGATTCTGGAAACAGGACAGTTACCTCAGAGAGTTATTTGGGCGTTTGAGGAGAAGCAGCGCGGTGATGGAGAGTGGGGAATCCAGAGCTTTAGGCATTCCTGTTTCGGGACCGAGTGATTTCTAGAAAACAGCTCTTTTAAACAAACAGAGAAGTGTGACCGGTCCCCAATTGTGTAATTAGCTAGGGATAGCTAGATAGGAATCACAGCCTATTTAAGGACACTTTTGTACTAAGAATTGCATATGAACTAATAGAGAATGTGCGGATGCCTGTGCTCCAAAATTCTGGCTTGGGACATTCCTGGAATTAATTGTGAACTTTTTTCTGGATCTGCATCAGAAGATTTGGTGGCTCAAAAAAAGCCATTTAACCCCTTCATGACCGGGGGATTTTTCGTTTTTCCGTGTTCGTTTTTCGCTCCCCTCCTTCCCAGAGCCATAACTTTTTTATTTTTCCATCAATTTGGCCATGTGAGGGCTCATTTTTTCAGGACGAGTTTTACTTTTGAACAACATCATTGGTTTTAGCATGTCGTGTACTAGAAAACGGGAAAAATATTCCAAGTGCGGTGAAATTGAAAAAAAAGTGCAATCCCACATTGGTTTTTTGTTTGGCTTTTTTGCTAGGTTCACTAAATGCTAAAAATGACCTGCCATCATGATTCTCCAGGTCAGTACGAGTTCATAGACACCTAACATGACTAGGTTATTTTTTATCTAAGTGGTGAAAAAAAATTCCAAACTTTGCTAATAAAAAAAAAAAAAAATTGTGCCATTTTCCGATACTCGTAGCGTCTCCATTTTTCATGAACTGGGGTCGGTTGAGGGCTTATTTTTTGCGGGCCGAGATGACGTTTTTAATGATAGCATTTCGGTGCAGATACATTCTTTTGATCGCCCGTTATTGCATTTTAATGCAATGTCGCGGCGACCAAAAAAACGTAATTCTGGCGTTTCTAATTTTTTTCCCGCTACGCTGTTTAGCGATCAGGTTAATACTTTTTTTTAATTGATATATCGGGCGATTCTGAGCGCGGCGATACCAAATATGCGTAGATTTGATATTTTTTTTATTGATTTATTTTGATTGGGGCGAAAGGGGGGTGATTTAAACTTTTATGTTTTTTTTATTTTTTTCACATTTTTTTAAACTTTTTTTTTTAACTTTTGCCATGCTTCAATAGCCTCCATGGGAGGCTAGAAGCAGGCACAGCAAGATCGGCTCTGCTACATAGCAGAGATCTGCTGATCGCTGCTATGTAGCAGAAATGGAGGTGTGCTGTGAGCGCCGACCACAGGGTGGCGCTCACAGCCACCGGTGATCAGTAACCATAGAGGTCTCTAGGACCTCTATGGCTACCATCCAGACGCATCGCCGACCCCCGATCATGTGACGGGGGTCGGCGATAACGTCATTTCCGGCCGCCCGGCCAGAAGCGGTAGTTAAATGCCGCTGTCTGCGTTTGACAGCGGCATTTAACTAGTTAATAGGTGCGGGCAGATCACGATTCTGCCCGCGCCTATTACGGGCACATGTCAGCTGTTCAAAACAGCTGACATGTCCCGGCTTTGATGCGGGCTCACCGCGGAGCCCTGCATCAAAGCAGGGGAGCCGGCATCGGACGGTATAGTACGTCCGATGCCGGTAAGGGGTTAATCTGCTGCTGGCCGTCTGTATAACAAATTCAGTTATTGATTGTTGAAGCATATTTTGTGAAGGAGTACACTCTGAGCGCTCAACAATAAGCCGGTGCACTGCGTATACATTGAGTTTATACTGTGATATACATATATATATATATATATGTTGGGAAAAACCGGGTACCCGTGATTTATTGTAAATTAGGCGGGAGGCGGGTGTAAGATTGCATTCCTGAGAGGACCACGTGTCACAGGCACAGTATAACCCCGTGTAGGCCCATTACAGTTAAGGGAGGGAGTGGTATAGTTATGGGCGGACATACCGCCTGTTCAACCTGTGCAACCGCACAGGGGCCCAGAGCGGGAGGGGGCCCCCAACGGGCATACAAAGCAATGAATGTGAATGACAGCCGGCGGTAGTATTACTGCTAACAGGAGAAGCAGGGGGGCCTGCTCTGCTGCACGCATGTGATATGACAGTTAAACGGGCCCCCCTCCTCATGGCGCAGTGGTTAGCACTACAGCCTTGCAGCGCTGGGGTCCTGGGTTCTAATCCCACCCAGGACAACATCTGCAAAGAGTTTGTATGTTCTCTCCGTGTTTGCGTGGGTTTCCTCCGGGCGCTCCGGTTTCCTCCCACATGCCAAAGACATACTGATAGGAATTCTAGATTGTGAGCCCAATCGGGGACAGTGATGATAATGTGTGCAAACTGTAAAGCGCTGCGGAATATGTTAGCGCTATATAAAAATAAAGATTATTTATTTATTATTTATCTGCTAGCATATATTATGCTGCTGTCACTGCTGTGGTCTGCGGTGAGGTGATGGGTAGCAGACACTGGACCAGGAAGAGAGGAGTCACTGAAGCTTGCTCAGGACCTGTGATGAGGTCACAGGAGGGGAGGAGTCAGGACTCACATGATCAGGGGCCTCCGTGTATTGCAGGACTCTGCTGTGCTGTCATGGTGCTAGATGGTAAGCTTATGTGTAATGTCAGGAGTTGTTTACAGTGTGGATGTAGCAGAGCCGTATGTGTGTGTGTACGAGGTGTACAGAGTGGAGCGGTGTGTGTATCAGGTGTACAGAGCGGAGCCGTGTGTGTGTGTATGAGGTGTACGCAGCGGAGCCGTGTGTGTGTGTATGATGAGTACGGAGCGGAGCCTTGTGTGTGTGTATGAGGTGTACATAGTTACATAGTTATTAAGGTTGAAGGAAGACTATAAGTCCATCTTGTTCAACCCATAGCCTAACCTAACATGCCCTAACATGTTGATCCAGAGGAAGGCAAAAAAAACCATGTGGCAAAGAGTAAGCTCCACATTGGGGAAAAAAATTCCTTCCCGACTACACATACGGCAATCAGACTAGTTCTCTGGATCAACGCCCTATCAAGGAATCTAGTGTATATACCCTGTAACATTATACTTTTCCAGAAAGGTATCCAGTCCCCTCTTAAATTTAAGTAATTAATCACTCATTACAACATCATACGGCAGAGAGTTCCATAGTCTCACTGCTCTTACAGTAAAGAATCCGCATCTGTTATTATGCTTAAACCTTTTCTCCTCCAAACGCAGAGGATGCCCCCTTGTCCCTGTCTATGATTAACCTTGTTCAGGTCTATGATTAAAAAGATCATCAGAAAGGTCTTTGTACTGTCCCCTCATATATTTATACATTAAAATAAGATCACCCTTAGTCTTCATTTTTCCAAACTAAATAGCCCCAAGTGTAATAACTAGGGTTGAGCGAAACGGGTCGAACATTTTCAAAAGTCGCCGACTTTTGGCTAAGTCGGGGTTTCATGAAACCCGATCCGACCCCTGTGCGGGGTCGGCCATGCGGTACGCGACTTTCGCGCCAAAGTCGCGTTTCAATGACGCGAAAAGCGCCATTTCTCAGCCAATGAAGGTAAACGCAGAGTGTGGGCAGCGTGATGACATAGGTCCTGGTCCCCACCATCTTAGAGAAGGGCATTGCAGTGATTGGCTTGCTGTCTGCGACGTCACAGGGGCTATAAAGAGGCGTTCCCGCCGACCGCCATCTTACTGCTGCTGATCTGAGCTTAGGGAGAGGTTGCTGCCGCTTTGTCAGAAGCAGGGATAGCGTTAGGCAGGGTCCATTAACCACAAAACCGCTTGTGCTGCAGCGATTTGCACTGTCCAACACCACCCTCGGTGTGCAGGGACAGTGGAAGTTTTTTTTTTTTTTTTTTCCCCTCAGCGCTGTAGCTCATTGGGCTGCCCTAGAAGGCTCCCTGATAGCTGCATTGCTGTGTGTACGCCGCTGTGCAAACCAACTGCTTTTTTCAAAGCACAAATCCTCTTGTTCCTTCCTTTCTGCACAGCTATCTTTTTTGTTTGTCCACACTTTTTATTTCATTTGTGCATCAGTCCACTCCTTATTGCTGCCTGCCATACCTGGCTGAGATTACTGCAGGCAGGGAGATAGTAATTGTAGGACATTCCCTGTTTTTTTTTTTTTTTTTTTTTTGGTGGGAGATTAAGATTGGCAATTTGGCATTTCTGCTAGAGTGCCATCCCTGTGTGTGCCATCTCTCTCACATAGTGGGCCATAGAAAGCCTTTTCATTTTTCTGTATTTTTTTTTGTGGGGTGTATAAATTCTCCCTGATAAAAATACAGTGGGAGATTAATATTGGCCTTTGGGCTTGTGTGCCAGTCCTGAGTGTGCCATCTCTCTCACAAATAGTGGGCCATAGAAAGCCTATTTTATTTTTTTTTGGGTTTTATAAATTCTCCCTGAAAAAAAGGGAGATTAATATTGGCCTCTGGGCTTGTGTGCCAGTCCTGAGCGTGCCATCTGTGCCAGCCCTGAGCGTGCCATCTCTCTCACAAATAGTGGGCCATAGAAAGCCTATTTAATTTTTTTTTTGGTTTTATAAATTCTCCCTGAAAAAAAGGGAGATTAATATTGGCCTCTGGGCTTGTGTGCCAGTTGTGAGCGTGCCATCTGTGCCAGTCCTGAGCGTGCCATCTCTCTCACAAATAGTGGGCCATAGAAAGCCTATTTTTTTTTTTTGTTTTATAAATTTTCCCTGAAAAAAGGGAGATTAATATTGGCCTCTGGGCTTGTGTGCCAGTTGTGAGCGTGCCATCTGTGCCAGTCCTGAGCGTGCCATCTCTCTCACAAATAGTGGGCCATAGAAAGCCTATTTAATTTTTTTTTTGGTTTTATAAATTTTCCCTGAAAAAAGGGAGATTAATATTGGCCTCTGGGCTTGTGTGCCAGTTGTGAGCGTGCCATCTGTGCCAGTCCTGAGCGTGCCATCTCTCTCACAAATAGTGGGCCATAGAAAGCCTATTTAAATATTTTTTTGGTTTTATAAATTCTCCCAGAAAAAAAGGGAGATTAATATTCGCCTCTGGGCTTCTGTGCCAGTCCTGAGCGTGCCATCTGTGCCAGTCCTGAGCGTCCCATCTCTCTCACAAATAGTGGGCCATAGAAAGCCTATTTTTTTTTTTTTTGGGGTTTTAGAAATTCTCCCTGAAAAAAAAAGGGAGATTAATATTGCCCTTTGGGCTTGTGTGCCAGTACTAAGCGTTCCATCTCTCTCTCTCTCTCAGTCAGTGGGCCATAGAACGCCTATTTTTGGTTTTATTTGTTTTCTAAATTCTCCCTGAAAAAATCATTTTATTTTATTTGGTTTCTAAATTCTTCCTGATAAAATCATATTTTTTTTATTATTTTTTTTTCTAAAGTCTCCCTGAAAAAAAAAAAAAAAAAAAAAAAACAGTGGGAGATTAATATTGGCCTTTCTGCTTGTGTGCCAGTCTTGACTCCTGGGTGCGTCATCTCTCAGTCAGTGGGCCATAGAACGCCTATTTTTGGTTTTATTTGTTTTATAAATTCTCCCTGAAAAAATCATTTTATTTTATTTGGTTTCTAAATTCTTCCTGATAAAATCATATTTTTTTTATTATTTTTTTTTCTAAAGTCTCCCTGAAAAAAAAAAAAAAAAACAACCAAAAAAAACAGTGGGAGATTAATATTGGCCTTTCTGCTTGTGTGCCAGTCTTGACTCCTGGGTGTGCCATCTCTCTCTCTCTCTCTCTCTCTCTCTCTCTCTCTCTCTCTCCAATTGTGGTCCATAGAAAGCCTATATTTTTTTTCCTTGATTTGGGTTCCAAAATCTACCAGAGAAAATAACTACATCAATCATTGGTAGAAAAATATTGGCCTCTGGGCTTGTGTGCCACTCCTGACTCCTGTGTGCGTCATCTCTCAGTCAGTGGGCCATAGAACGCCTATTTTTGTTTTTATTTGTTTTATAAATTCTCCCTGAAAAAATCATTTTATTTTATTTGGTTTCTAAATTCTTCCTGATAAAATCATATTTTTTTTATTATTTTTTTTTCTAAAGTCTCCCTGAAAAAAAAAAAAAAAAACAACCAAAAAAAACAGTGGGAGATTAATATTGGCCTTTCTGCTTGTGTGCCAGTCTTGACTCCTGGGTGTGCCATCTCTCTCTCTCTCTCTCTCTCTCTCCAATTGTGGTCCATAGAAAGCCTATATTTTTTTTCCTTGATTTGGGTTCCAAAATCTACCAGAGAAAATAACTACATCAATCATTGGTAGAAAAATATTGGCCTCTGGGCTTGTGTGCCACTCCTGACTCCTGTGTGCGTCATCTCTCAGTCAGTGGGCCATAGAACGCCTATTTTTGTTTTTATTTGTTTTATAAATTCTCCCTGAAAAAATCATTTTATTTTATTTGGTTTCTAAATTCTTCCTGATAAAATCATATTTTTTTTATTATTTTTTTTTTCTAAAGTCTCCCTGAAAAAAAAAAAAAAAAAAGAAACAAAAAAAACAGTGGGAGATTAATATTGGCCTTTCTGCTTGTGTGCCAGTCTTGACTCCTGGGTGTGCCATCTCTCTCTCTCTCTCTCTCTCTCTCTCCAATTGTGGTCCATAGAAAGCCTATATTTTTTTTCCTTGATTTGGGTTCCAAAATCTACCAGAGAAAATAACTACATCAATCATTGGTAGAAAAATATTGGCCTCTGGGCTTGTGTGCCACTCCTGACTCCTGTGTGCGTCATCTCTCAGTCAGTGGGCCATAGAACGCCTATTTTAGTTTTTATTTGTTTTATAAATTCTCCCTGAAAAAATCATTTTATTTTATTTGGTTTCTAAATTCTTCCTGATAAAATCATATTTTTTTTATTATTTTTTTTTCTAAAGTCTCCCTGAAAAAAAAAAAAAAAAAAAAAAAAAAAAACCCCCCAAAAAAATGGGAGATTAATATTGGCCTTTCTGCTTGTGTGCCAGTCTTGACTCCTGGGTGTGCCATCTCTCTCTCTCTCTCTCTCTCTCTCTCCAATTGTGGTCCATAGAAAGCCTATATTTTTTTTCCTTGATTTGGGTTCCAAAATCTACCAGAGAAAATAACTCCATCAATCATTGGTAGAAAAATATTGGCCTCTGGGCTTGTGTGCCACTCCTGATTCCTGTGTGCGTCATCTCTCACTCAGTGGCCCATAGAAAGCATATAGTTTGTTACATTTGTTTTCTAAATTCTCCCTGCAAAAATCTATTTTTTTTTTGGGGGGGGGTTTCTAAAGTGTTCCTGAAAAAAATAAAAATAAAAAAAAAATAATAGTGTGACATTAATATTAACATTTGTGCTTCAGTGACAGTCCTGCGTGTGGGGCATCTCTCTAATTTGCAGCCACCAAAAAAAGAGTGTGTAACATTGGGCCTGATTTTCGCTGTGGTCTCACCAACCTGTAAAGGGGTAGCTAAATCATACTGAAGTTATAGCTCACCGTGTAAGTTGTGTGACTGCAACAAATAACGTTAGTTTGGTTACGTTTTTAAAACAATGAGGAAGTCTAGTGGAAGAGGTCGTGGCCGGGGGCGTTCATTGTCAGCTGGTAATGAGGGTAGTGGTAGTGGTGGAGCATCAGGTGGTCGTGGGGAAAAAAATATTGCACCTAAGTCTGGAGCTGTGGAGCCAGGTTCGTCGTCCGGCTACACAAGGCCTCGAACGCTCCCTTTTCTGGGATTAGGAAAACCGCTTTTAAAGCCGGAGCAGCAAGAGCAAGTTTTGGCTTATCTTGCTGACTCAGCCTCTAGCTCTTTTGCCTCCTCTCGTGAAACTGGTAAAAGTAAAAGCAGCGCGTCGTTAGTGGATGTTCACGGTCAGGGACAAGTCACTTCCTTGTCCTCTTCAGCAAAAACAACAACAGAGAAGAATGCAGCAGGCGACACAACGGGTTACTCCATGGAGCTCTTTACACATACCGTCCCTGGCTTAGAAAGTGAAGCAGTTAACAGTCCATGCCCATTACAAATTGAATCTGACATGGAGTGCACTGACGCACAGCCACAGCCAGACTACTATGCTGGTCCTTTGACTCAGACCACAACATTGCCCTCGCAGGGTGCTGATCAAGAATCAGACCCTGATGAGACTATGTTGCCCCATCACGAACGCTATACCACCGAACGACACGGTGACACAGACGAAGTTGCGCAGGAGGTACAAGAAGAGTTATTAGATGACCCAGTTCTTGACCCCGATTGGCAGCCATTGGGGGAACAGGGTGCAGGCGGCAGCAGTTCTGAAGCAGAGGAGGAGGAGGGGCCGCAGCAGGCATCAACATCGCCACAGGTTCCATCTGCCGGGCCCGTATCTTGCCCAAAACGCGTGGCAAAGCCAAAACCTGGTGGAGGACAGCGTGGCCATCCGGTTAAAGCTCAGTCTGCAATGCCTGAAAAGGTATCCGATGCTAGAAAGAGTGCAGTCTGGCATTTTTTTAAACAACATCCAATTGATCAGCGCAAAGTCATCTGTCAAAAATGTTCTACTTCCTTAAGCAGAGGTCAGAATCTGAAAAGTCTCAATACTAGTTGCATGCATAGACATTTAACCACCATGCATTTGAAAGCTTGGACTAACTACCAAACGTCCCTTAAGGTTGTTGCACCCTCGGCCAATGAAGCTAGTCATCAACGCAACATCCCTTCCGGCAGTGTAGGACCACCATTTAGCGCACCACCTGCTGTATCTGTGCAGGTATCTTTGCCAGGCCAAAGCAGTCAGGGTCAGGGAATCACCAGTTTCGTAGTAGGAAACACTGCATCTAGGGCACCGGCGGCAACAATACCATCTCCCACCGTCTCTCAGTCTGCCATGTCCACCGGCACCCCCGCTAGTTCCACGATCTCCATCTCTCCAGTCCAGCTCACCCTACATGAGACTATGGTTAGAAAAAGGAAGTACTTAGCCTCGCATCCGCGTACACAGGGTTTGAACGCCCACATAGCTAGACTAATCTCGTTAGAGATGATGCCCTACCGGTTAGTTGAAAGCGAAGCTTTCAAAGACCTGATGGACTACGCTGTACCACGCTACGAGCTACCCAGTCGACACTTTTTTTCCAGAAAAGCCATCCCAGCCCTCCACCAGCATGTTAAAGAGCGCATCGTCCATGCACTCAGGCAATCTGTGAGCACAAAGGTGCACCTGACAACAGATGCATGGACCAGTAGGCATGGCCAGGGACGTTACGTGTCCATCACGGCACACTGGGTAAATGTGGTGGATTCAGGGTCCACAGGGGACAGCAAGTTTGGGACAGTTCTGCCTAGCCCACGGTCTAAGAAACAGTTGGCTGTAGCCGTTCGCACCCCCTCCTCCTCCTCCTCGTCCTCCTGCAGAAGCGAGACCTCGTCCACAGACCGCAGTCGCACAACCACTCCATCCGCAGCTGCCACTGTTGCACACCAGGTCTCCCATTATGGGGCAGCTACTGGCAAACGTCAGCAGGCTGTATTGGCTATGAAGTGTTTGGGCGACAACAGACACACCGCTGAAGTTCTGTCCGAGTTCTTGCAGAAAGAAACGCAGTCGTGGCTGGGCACTGTAGATCTTGAGGCAGGCAAGGTAGTGAGTGATAACGGAAGGAATTTCATGGCTGCCATCTCCCTTTCCCAACTGAAACACATTCCTTGCCTGGCTCACACCTTAAACCTGGTGGTGCAGTGCTTCCTGAAAAGTTATCCGGGGTTATCCGACCTGCTCCTCAAAGTGCGTGGACTTTGCGCACATATCCGCCGTTCGCCTGTACACTCCAGCCGTATGCAGACCTATCAGCGTTCTTTGAACCTTCCCCAGCATCGCCTAATCATAGACGTTGCAACAAGGTGGAACTCAACACTGCACATGCTTCAGAGACTGTGCGAACAGAGGCGGGCTGTTATGTTTTTGTGGGAGGATACACATACACGGGCAGGCAGTAGGATGGCAGACATGGAGTTGTCAGGTGTGCAGTGGTCGAAGATTCAAGACATGTGTCAAGTCCTTCAGTGTTTTGAGGAATGCACACGGCTGGTTAGTGCAGACAACGCCATAATAAGCATGAGCATCCCCCTAATGCGTCTGCTGATGCAAACTTTGACGCACATAAAGGATCAGGCGTCTGCACCAGAGGAAGAGGAAAGCCTTGATGACAGTCAGCGATTGTCTGGTCAGGGCAGTGTACATGACGAGGTACCGGGCGAAGAGGAGGTGGAGGATGAGGAGGATGATGGGGATGAGTATATTTTTAATGAGGAAGCTTTCCCGGGGGCACGGGAAATTGGTGGCGTGGCAAGGCCGGGTTCTGGTTTTTTGAGGGACACAAGTGACGTAGATTTGCCTGCAACTGCCCCTCAACCAAGCACAACCGCAGATTTGACAACGGGAACTTTGGCCCACATGGCGGATTATGCCTTGCGTATCCTCAAAAGGGACACACGCATTACAAAAATGATGAACGATGACGATTACTGGTTGGCCTGCCTCCTTGATCCTCGCTATAAAGGCAAATTGCAAAATATTATGCCACATGAGAACTTGGAACTAATATTAGCAACAAAACAATCAACTCTTGTTGACCGTTTGCTTCTGGCATTCCCTGCACACAGCGCCCGTGATCGTTCTCACACGAGCTCCAGGGGCCAGCAGACCAGAGGTGTTAGAGGGGCAGAAATCAGAAGTGGCGTTGGCCAGAAGGGTTTTCTGACCAGGTTGTGGAGTGATTTTTCTATGACCGCAGACAGGACAGGTACTGCAGCATCAATTCAAAGTGACAGGAGACAACATTTGTCCAGTATGGTTACAAACTATTTTTCATCCCTTATCGACGTTCTCCCTCAACCGTCATTCCCATTTGATTACTGGGCATCCAAATTAGACACCTGGCCAGAATTGGCAGAATATGCATTGCAGGAGCTTGCTTGCCCGGCAGCTAGTGTCCTATCAGAAAGAGTATTCAGTGCTGCAGGTTCAATACTAACAGAAAAAAGGACTCGTCTGGCTACCCAAAATGTAGATGATCTAACCTTCATTAAAATGAACCACAACTGGATTTCAAAATCTTTTGCCCCACCCTGCCCGGCTGACACCTAGCTTTCCTATGAAAAGGTCTTGCCTGTGGACTATTCTGAATGACTTTTCCAATCTCGTAATTTTCTTCACCTGATTGTCCAGCATACGACATGTTTCCACCTCACGAAATGGCCAAACTCCCCACACGGGGCCGTGCTATCGCCACTTTGCGCTTGGACCCGTGAGAGTGCTGTTTGTCTGAAGAGGTGGGTGTGGCCGCTTTTGGTCGACGGCACTGCCACTGGGTCCCTCATAGTACAATAAAGTGTCTCTGGCGGTGGTGGTGCGCACCCAACGTCAGACACACCGTTGTAATATGAGGGGCGCTGTGCCTGTACCGCCGGCCACAAGACAGTTCCCCCCCCCAGCTCAAACAGTGCTCTACCACTAGCAAAATTATCTCTCACAGCTTCACCAATGTGTAGTCTAGGCGCTGACATCCTTCAATGCCTGGCACTGACAATACCATTGTTTTGACATTTTTGTTATGTTAGGCCTTCGAAGCCTGTCTGCGGTCCCTTCTTTCTACAACTACTACACTGACCAGGCCACTGCTGGCCGTGTTACCCTGGAACCAATTTAAAAGTGCCTACAGTCAGCCCAATTTTGTTATGTTAGGCCTTCGAAGACTGTCTGCCGTCACTCCTTCCACTAGACTTCCACTGACCAGACCACTGCTGCCCGTGTACCCCTGGAACCAATTTAAAAGTGCCTACAGCCAGCCCAAGTTTGTTATGTTAGGCCTTCGAAGCCTGTCTGCGGTCACTCCTTCCACTAGACTTCCACAGACCAGACCACTGCTGCCCGTGTACCCCTGGAACCAATTTAAAAGTGCCTACAGCCAGCCCAAGTTTGTTATGTTAGGCCTTGGAAGCCTGTCTGCGGTCACTCCTTCCACTAGACTTCCACTGACCAGACCACTGCTGCCTGTGTACCCCTGGAACCAATTTAAAAGTGCCTACAGCCAGCCCAAGTTTGTTATGTTAGGCCTTCGAAGCCTGTCTGCGTCCCGTTCTTTCAACTACAACTACACTGACCAGGCCACTGATGGCCGTGTTCCCCTGGAACCAATTTTAACTTGCCTACAGCCAGCCCTATGTTATTATGTTAGGCCTTCGAAGCCTGTCTGCGTCCCGTTCTTTCAACTACAACTACACTGACCAGGCCACTGATGGCCGTGTTCCCCTGGAACCAATTTTAACTTGCCTACAGCCAGCCCAATGTTAGGCCTTTGATGCCTGTCTGCCGTCACTCCTTCCACTAGGCCTCCACTGACCTGTCTATTGCTGCCCGTGTACCCCTTGAACCAACATCATTAAATATAAAAAAAATTAATTTGATTATAAAAAATAAGATCGTGTTGAGATCTCAAATGCAGACATTTTAACAATCAAAACAAACACACAACAAATATCTGGAACTGTACTACAAAGGTCCAACAGCTACAATTTCTTTCTCCTGCAAGAAGTTAACTGAAAGTTTTTTGGAGTTGTTAACACAGATATGGCATCCACCGAGTGTTGTCCTGTCGCGTCTCCTTTAAATTATTTCCAATAAGATGTTAAACTATTAATTTAATAAAATCAATAATTAAAAAAATAATTGAGTAAGTCAAAAGCACATTGCAAATAAACATTAATTACAAATCAAGAAGCATGGCGCGTCCGAGGGTGAGTAGATACCGAATAAGAATATAATCACCCTCGGACGCGCAATGCTTATTTAAAACAGCCTTCCTTCCTAAGAATCAGCCCTTCCGTGGTGTAGAGAGAGGTTGTGTTACACTCCAAGGTGTTCCCCAGGTTGCCTTTCCTGAGCTTCGATCTTCCGGCTCTCGTTTAGTAGCTGTTGGAAACTACGCTGCATTAGGCCTACTAATTGTGTATGGGTGAAACAGTGGCGCATCTGCGGTCCCTCCTTCCACTAGGCCTCCACTGACCTGTCTACTGCGGCCCGTGTACCCCTTGAACCAACCTAATAAAATATTTAAAAAATTAATTTGATTATAAAAAATAAGATCGTGTTGAGATCTCAAATGCAGACATTTTAACAATCAAAACAAACACACAACAAATATCTGGAACTGTACTACAAAGGTCCAACAGCTACAATTTCTTTCTCCTGCAAGAAGTTAACTGAAAGTTTTTTGGAGTTGTTAACACAGATATGGCATCCACCGAGTGTTGTCCTGTCGCGTCTCCTTTAAATTATTTCCAATAAGATGTTAAACTATTAATTTAATAAAATCAATAATTAAAAAAATAATTGAGTAAGTCAAAAGCACATTGCAAATAAACATTAATTACAAATCAAGAAGCATGGCGCGTCCGAGGGTGAGTAGATACCGAATAAGAATATAATCACCCTCGGACGCGCAATGCTTATTTACAACAGCCTTCCTTCCTAAGAATCAGCCCTTTCGTGGTGTAGAGAGAGGTTGTGTTACACTCCAAGGTGTTCCCCGGGTTGCCTTTCATGAGCTTCGATCTTCCGGCTCTCGTTTAGTAGTTGGTGGAAACTACGCTGCATTAGGCCTACAAATTTGGTATGGGGTGTAGAGACAGGTTGTGTTACACTCCAAGGTTTTCACCAGGTTGCCTTTCCTGAGCTTCGATCTTCATGCTCTCGTTTAGTAGTTGTAGAAAAGTACGCTGCATTAGGCCTACAAAATGGGTATGGGGTGGAGAGAGATGGTGTGTTACACTCCAAGGTGTTCCCCAGGTTGCCTTTCCTGAGCTTCGATCTTCATGCTCTCGTTTAGTAGGTGTCGGAAAGTAGGCTGCATTAGGCCTACAAATTGGGTATGGGGTGGAGAGAGATGGTGTGTTACACTCCAAGGTGTTCCCCAGGTTTCCTTGCCATTGCTTCGGTCTTCCGACTCTCGTTTAGTAGTTGTAGAAAAGTACACAGCATTAGGCCTACAAAATGGGTATGGGGTGGAGAGAGATGGTGTGTTACACTCCAAGGTGTTCCCCAGGTTGCCTTTCCTGAGCTTCTATCTTCAGGCTCTCATTAAATTGTGGTTAAATGGAACAACTGCATTTGGCGTACTAGTTGGTTTGGGGCCTACTATCGGTGTCTGCCACTCCTTGCTGTTCTCCTGGTTTCCTGTCCTGAAATTCCAATTTTCAGCCTCTCGTTAAGTAGTTGTTAATGTTAGACTGCATTTGGCCTACTAGTTGGGTTGGGGCCTACTATCGGTGTCTGCCACTCCTTGCTGTTCTCCTCCACTGAACAAAGCTGTGCCGCCTGTTTACTACGGTTGCCAATTTTGAACTGCATTTCGACTACTTACTGATTTGGCCCTACTCTCTGTGTCAGCCTCTCATTCCAGTTGTCCTCCACTGCAATGCCCCCTGGTTATTCCTGTGTTACCAATTTTGAACTGCATTTAGCCCACTTTCTTCTTTGGGCCTATATCTGTGTTTCCACTTCATCGTGCCCATTGCCCAGCCAGTGATAGATGAGTCTGCTGGTACATTGACCCATAACGCAACATTCCCCGTGCACGCTACACAACAACATTGTGACCCTGCTGAAAGTCAGGTTGCTCTTCCCGCATACCATACCACCTTACACGGGGACAAAGAGGAAGGTGCAGATGAAAGTGCAGGTTCCTTCATCAGGTGGGGGGAGGAATACTAGTTGGCGACGTCACTGGCACAGGGCCTCTCATAGTACGCAAAAGTGTTGCTGCCGGTGGGAGGCGCCCCCGCCGTGCAAACACACCGCTGTACTTTGAGGGGACCTGTGCCAGTGCCAATGCCAACGAGTGGGCCCCCCCTGCTTGCTCAGGTTCACAGCACTTGCAAAGTTGAAATACTTACCTCTCCCTGCTCCACTGCCGTGACGTGGTCCAGATTTCCTGGGCCCACTAATTACTTGAACCAGCCCTACCCCCCACAACTTTAGCCAAATGACCCCCAATTTCAAATGCCTTCCAATTATTATAAGGTAAATTACGCTTGACAAGCTTCATTAAGAAGAATGGATGGTTTTGACATTAAAATGGGTACTCTAGGTGTTTTCCTGGCCCCCACTCACTGCCGACTATGCTGCCCCATTGACTTGCATTGGGTTTCGTGTTTCGGTCGATCCCGACTTTACGTCATAATCGGCCGATTTCACTCGACCCGACTTTGGACATAGTCGGGTTTCGCAAAACCTGGCTCGACTCTGAAAAGGTCAAGGTCGCTCAACTCTAGTAATAACCTATCTTGGTATTGCAGACCCCCCAGTCCTCTAATAACCTTGGTCGCTCTTCTCTGCACCCGCTCTAGTTCAGCTATGTCTTTCTTATACACCGGAGACCGGAACTGTGCACAGTATTCTAAGTGTGGTCGAACTACTGACTTGTATAGAGGTAAAATTATGTTCTCCTCATGAGCATCTATGCCTCTTTTAATGCATCCCATTATTTTATTTGCCTTTGTAGCAGCTGCCTGACACTGGCCACTGAATATGAGTTTGTCATCCACCCATACTCCCAGGTCTTTTTCATTGACGGTTTTGCCCAGAGTTTTAGAATTAAGCACATAATTATACATCTTATTACTTCTACCCAAGTGCATGACCTTACATTTATCCACATTAAAGCTCATTTACCATTTATCAGCCCAAGCTTCTAGTTTACATAAATCATCCTGTAATATAAAATTGTCCTCCACTCTATTGATTACCCTGCAGGGTTTAGTGTCATCTGCAAATATTGAAATTCTACTCTGAATGCCCCCTACAAGGTCATTAATAAATATGTTAAAAAGAAGAGGGCCCAATACTGACCCCTGTAGTACCCCACTGCTAACCGCTACCCAGTCCGAGTGTGCTCCATTAACCCCTTAGTGACAGAGCCAATTTGGTACTTAATGACCGGGCCAATTTTTGCAATTCTGACCACTGTCACTTTAAGAGGTTATAACTCTGGAACGCTTCAACGGATCCCGCTGATTCTGAGATCGTTTTTTCGTGACATATTGTACTTCATGATAGTGGTAACATTTCTTCGATATTACTTGCGATTATTTATGAAAAAAACGGAAATATGGCGAAAATTTTTAAAATTTTGCAATTTTCAAACTTTGTATTTTTATGCCCTTAAATCAGAGAGATATGTCACAAAAAATAGTTAATAAATAACATTTCCCACATGTCTACTTTACATCAGCACAATGTTGGAAACAAAATTTTTTTTTGTTAGGGAGTTATAAGGGTTAAAAGTTGACCAGCAATTTCTCACTTTTACAACACCATTTTTTTTTTAGGGACCACATCACATTTGAAGTCATTTTGAGGGGTCTATATGATAGAAAATAATGAAGTGTGACATCATTCTAAAAACTGAACCCCTCAAGGTTCTCAAAACCACATTCAAGAAGTTTATTAACCCTTTACGTGCTTCACAGGAACTGAAACAATGTGGAAGGAAAAAATGAACATTTAACTTTTTTTTGCAAACATCTTAATTCAGAACCATTTTTTTTATTTTCACAAGTGTAAAAACAGAAATATAACCATAAATTTTATTATGCAATTTCTCCTGAATACGCCAATACCCCAGATGTGGGGGTAAACCACTTTTTGGGCGCACCGCAGAACTTAGAAGTGAAGGAGCGCCGTTTGACTTTTTCAATGCTGAATTGGCTGGAATTGAGATCGGACGCCATGTCACATTTAGAGAGCCCCTGATGTACCTAAACAGTGGAAACCCCCCACAAGTGACACCATTTTGGAAACTAGACCCCTTAAGGAACTTATCTAGATGTGTGGTGAGCACTTTGAACCCCCAAGTGCTTCACAGAAGTTTATAACGTAGAGCCGTGAAAATAAAAATTCGCTTTTGTTTACACAAAAATGATCTTTTCGCCCACAAATTCTTATTTTCACAAGGGTAACAGGAGAAATTTGACCACAAAAGTTGTTGTGCGATTTCTCCTGAATACGTCGATACCCTATATGTAAGGGTAAACCACTGTTTGGGCGCACCGCAGAGCTTGGAGTGAAGGAGCGCCGTTTTACTTTTCCAATGTAGAATTGGCTGGAATTGAGATCGGACGCCATGTCGCGTTTGGAGAGCCCCTGATGTGCCTAAACAGTAGAAAGCCGCCACAAGTGACCCCATTTTGGAAACTAGACCCCCCATGGAACTTATCTAGATGTGTGGTGAGAACTTTGAATGCCCAAGTGCTTCACAGAAGTTTATAATGCAGAGTCGTGAAAATAAAAAATATTTTTTTTTCCACAAAAAAGATATTGTAGCCCCTAAGTTTTTATTTTCACAAGGGTAACAGGAGAAATTGGACTGCAATAGTTGTTGTCCAATTTATCCCGAGTACGCTGATGCGCCATATGTGGGGGTAAACCACTGTTTGGGCGCACGGCAGAGCTCGGAAGGGAAGGAGCACCTTTTTGGAATACAGACTTTGATAAAATGGTCTGTGGACATTATGTTGCGATTGCAGAGCCCCTGATGTACCTAAACTGTAGTAACCCCCCACAAGTGACCCCATTTTGGAAACTAGACCCCTCAAGGAACTTATCTAGATGTGTGGTGAGAACTTTGAATGCCCAAGTGCTTCACGGAAGTTTAGAATGCAGAGTCGTGAAAATAAAAAAAAATTTTTTTTTCACAAAAAAGATATTGTAGCCCCCAAGTTTTTATTTTCACAAGGGTAACAGGAGAAATTGGACCACTAAAGTTGTTGTCCAATTTATCCTGAGTACGCTGATGCCCCATATGTGGGGGTAACCCACTGTTTGGGCGCACGGCAGATCTCGGAAGGGAAGGAGCGCCGTTTTGGAATGCAGACTTAGATAGAATGATCTGTGGGCGTTATGTTGCGTTTGCAGAGCCCCTGATGTACCTAAACAGTAGTAACCCCCCACAAGTGACCCCGTTTTGGAAACTAGACCCCCCAAGGAACTTATATAGATGTGTGGTGAGAACTTTGAATGCCCAAGTGCTTCACAGAAGTTTATAATGCAGAGTCATAAAAAAAAATATATATATATTTTTCCACAAAAAGGATTTTGTAGCCCCCAAGTTTTTATTTTCACAAGGGTAACAAGAGAAATTGGACCCCAGAAGTTGTTGTCCAATTTATGCTGAGTATGCTGATGCCCCATATGTGGGGATAACCCACTGTTTGGGCGCACGGCAGAGCTCAGAAGGGAGGTAGCACCATTTGACTTTTTGAGCGCAAAATTGGCTGTCGTGTTTGGAGACCCCCTGATGTACCTAAACAGTGGAAACCCCCCAATTCTAGCTCCAACCCTAACCCCAACACACCCCTAACCCTAATCCCAACCTGATCCATAATCCTAATCACTAACCCTAACCATAATCACAACCCTTACCCCAAAACAATCCTAATGTCAACCCTAACTATAACCCTAATCAAAACCCTAAATCCAACACACCCCTAATCCTAATCTCAACTCTAACCTCAAACCTAACCCTAATCCAAATACACCCCTAATCACAACCCTAACCTTAACCCTAATCCCAAACCTAACCCTAATCCCAAGCGTAACCCTAATGCCAACCCTAACCCTAATACCAACCTTAATCCAAACCCTAATCCCAACTCTAACCCTAACTTTAGCCCCAACCCTAGCACTAACTTTAGCCCCAACCCTAACCCTAGCCCTAAGGCTACTTTCACACTTGCGTCGTTTGGCATCCATCGCAATCCGTCCTTTTGGACAAGAAACGGATCCTGCAAATGTGCCCGCAGGATGCGTTTTTTGCCTATAGACTTGTATTGCCGACGGATCGTGATGGATGGCCACACGTCACGTCCGTCGTGCACTTGATCAGTGTTTTGGCGGACCGTCAGCACAAAAAAACGTTCAATGTAACGTTTTTTTGTACGTCGCATCCGCCATTTCTGACCGCGCATGCGTGGCCGTAACTCCGCCCCCTCCTCCCCAGGACATAGATTGGGCAGCGGATGTGTTGAAAAACTACATTCGCTGCCCACGTTGTAGACAATTTTCACAACGTGCGTCGGGATGTCGGGCCGATACATTGCGACGGCCCCGTACCGACGTAAGTGTGAAAGAAGCCTAACCCTAAATTTAGCGCCAACCCTAACTCTAAATGTAGCCCCAACCCTAACCCTAAATTTAGCCCCAACCCTAACCCTAATTTTAGCCCTCACCCTACCCCTACCCCTAGCCCTAGCCCTAACCCTAGCCCTAACCCTACCCCTAACCCTAACCCTACCCCTAACCCTACCCCTAACCCTACCCCTAACCCTACCCCTAACCCTAACCCTAGCCCTAACCCTACTCCTAACCCTAGCCCTAACCCTAACCCTAACCCTACCCCTAACCCTAACCCTAATTTTAGCCCCAACTGCTTTTCTCCTGCCGGCCGGCAGATGGAGACAAATGGCGGGCGCACTGCGCATGCGCCCGCCATTTTCTTTTCCCCAGAAGACGCCGGTGGCCAGGAGGAGCAGCAGAAGGACCCAGGTTCACCGGTAAGTATGATAGGGTCCCCGAATCCCCCTATTTCTCTGTCCTCTGATGTGCGATCACATCAGAGGACAGAGAATTACACTTAGCTTTTTTTTTTTTTGCGGTCGCCGGTAAACAGTTAATTACCGGCAATCGCAAAACAGGGGTCGGTAAAACCGACCCCGATCATGCTCTTTGGGGTCTCGGCTACCCCCGGTAGCCAACACCCCTAAGATTCTCCCGGGGCCGGCCGGCGGGCGCACTGCGCATGCGCCCGCCATTTTGAAGATGGCGGCGCCCATCGGGAGCCACGAGGAGCATCGGGGGAGACAGGTGAGTATCGGGGGGCTATCTGGGACCCCTTTTCTCCCCTTTTCTCTGTCCTCTGATGTGCGATCACATCGGAGGACAGAGAAATTAAAAAGAAATCGCGTTTTGTTTTTTTTTTTGCGATCGCCGGTAAACGGTTAATTACCGGCGATCCCAAAAGCGGGGTGGGTAAAAAACCCCCCGAATCATGTTCTCTGGGGTCTCGGCTACCCCCGGCAGCCGAGACCCCGGAGAAAATCCGACTCTGGGGGGCGCTATTTACTTTTTCCACAGCGTTAATTAACGGCGCTGTGGTTTAA
Source organism: Ranitomeya imitator (assembly GCF_032444005.1). NCBI lineage: Eukaryota > Metazoa > Chordata > Amphibia > Anura > Dendrobatidae > Ranitomeya > Ranitomeya imitator. The sequence goes on from NC_091283.1 coordinate 51,538,869, forward strand.
GTACCCTTAGCGGCCGCTGTTAAAAGGCGGTCGCTAAGGGGTTAATAACCACCTTTTGTTTCCTATCCCTGAGCCAGCTCTCAACCCACTTGCACATATTTTTCCCTATCCCCATTATTCTCATTTTATGTATCAACCTTTTGTGTGGCACCATATCAAAAGCTTTTGAAAAGTCCATATACACTACATCCACTGGGTTCCCTTGGTCCAATCCGGAACTTACCTCTTCATAGAAACTGATCAAATTAGTCTGACATGAACGGTCCCTAGTAAACCCGTGCTGATACTGGGTCATGAGGTTATTCCTCTTCAGATACTCCAGTATAGCGTCCCTTAGAATGCCCTCCAGGATTTTACCCACAGTAGAGGTTAAGCTTACTGGCCTATGATTTCCGAGTTCAGTTTTTGTCCCCTTTTTGAATATTGGCACCACATTTGCTATACGCCAGTCCTGCGGTACAGACCCTGTTATTATGGAGTCTTTAAAGATTAAAAATAATGGTCTATCAATGACTGTACTTAGTTCCTGCAGTACTCGAGGGTGTATCCCATCCGGGCCCGGAGATGTGTCAATTTTAGTGATTTTTAGACGCCGCCGCACTTCCTGCTGGGTTAAGCAGGTGACATTTAATGGGGAATTTTTATCACTAGTCATTTTGTCTGCCATGGGATTTTCTTGTGTAAATACTGATGAAAAAAGTCATTTAGCATATTGGCTTTTTCCTCATCCTCATCCACCATTTCACGCAGGCTATTGTTAAGGGGGCCAACAAAATCATTTTTTAGTTTCTTACTATTTATGTAGTTAAAGAATATTTTAGGATTATTTTTACTCTCTCTGGCAATGAGTCTCTCTGTCTCAATCTTTGCTGCCTTGATTTGCTTTTTACAGAATTTATTTAATTTTTTTTATTTATTTAATGCCTCCTCACTACCTACTTCCTTTAATTCTCTAAATGCTTTCTTTTTGTCACTTATTGCGCTCCTTACAGCTCTATTTAGCCATATTGGTTTCCTCCTATTTCTAGTATGATTATTCCCATACGGTATATACTGTGCACAGGTCCTATCCAGGATGCTAATAAACGTCTCCCATTTTCTCTGTGTATTTTTGTGTCTCAGGATATCGTCCCAGTTAATTGCACCAAGATCCTCTCTCATCCGTTGGAAATTTGCCCTCCTGAAGTTTAGTGTCCTTGTAACCCCTCTATTACACATCTTATTAAAGGATATATGAAAACTTATTATTTTGTGATCGCTATTACCCAAGTGACCCCCAACCCTTATATTTGATATGCGGTCTGGCCTGTTGGTTAATATTAGGTCTAGCAGTGCCCCCCTTTCTTGTTGGGTCCTGAACCAGTTGTGAAAGGTAATTGTCTCTCATAGTTGTCAAAAACCGATTACCTTTGCTGGAACTGCAGGTTTCTGTTCCCCAATCTATTTCAGGGTAGTTGAAGTCCCCCATAATAATGAGTTCTCCTTGAGTCGCAGCTTCATCTATTTGCTTTACGAGAATATTCTCCATTGCTTCCATTATTTTTGGAGATTTATAACAAACCCCTATCAGTAATTTATTATTTTTTCCCCCTCTCCTTATCTCCACCCACAGGGATTCTACATTTTCATTAAATTCACCTATATTATCACGCAGGATGGGTTTTAAGGATGATTTTACATATAGACACACCCCTCCCCCTCGCTTATCTGTACGGTCATTTCTTTTTTTTTTTTTTTTTTTTTAATTCTTTATTTAAATTTTCAATAAACATAAGGAAAAAACAATTAACATAAGCTCTCGAATCTAGAATGCAGATGTTTTGTTACCATAAAACAAGTCATAAGATGAACAAGTGAGACTGTATTATCAATATGTAGTCTTTAGATAATAATAACAGTTGAGCCTACAACACATAAAACGAAATTTCAGGTTCATAGAAAAAACTAGCCTTAGATATCAATTATCTATAGATGAGATTTGTGAGGCTAGGAGGTGTAAACGGAAGGACAATAATATCGCGGATAAAGTTGTTATTAATTGGGGAGGAGGAATGGATGGCAGGAAAAGTGGCTGAAATATGTAAAAAATTTAGTGCAAACGTGGAGACGGGTCGGTCATCGCATCTTATTTGAAAAATTCAAGTTAGGGGGAAATAGAAGGGACACTTGGTAGAGAACTGATAGAGACTAACCTTATTATAAATTTCCTGTCCTAGATCTAGGGCTGGGGGATGAAAAAGAGACCCAAGGGAGCCAAGAGACACAAAATTTCTCATGGGTTCGTGTTTCCCAACTAGACAATTCCTCCAAGCGGTATAGGTCTTGGACTTTAAGGATCCATTCATTGAACGATGGAGGGATTGTTTTTCTCCAGTGTATTGAGATCAAATGTTTTGCAGCTGCTAATAGAATGGGTAGCAAACCGTGTTTCTTTGGGTTAAAGGAGGAAGACGGGAGGGAAAGCAAAACATCTTGAGGAGTTAGGTCTCGATCTATTAGATCCATACTATGAAGAGATTTGTTTATGTCCATCCAGAATTGCTTTAACTCCGGGCAAAACCAGAAGATATGAGTTAAAGAACCCACGGATCGAGAGCATCTCCAACACAGCGGGGAGTCTACCAAACCAAAATGAAACAACCTTTCTGGGGTTCGGTACCACCTAGAGAGAATCTTAAACGAATTTTCTTGTAGTAGGATACATCTGGAAAACCCATGGGAATTGGCGAGCACCTGTTGTGTTTCCTGGGAGGATAATGTCACCCCCAACTCCGTTTCCCAAGAAGAGAGATATAGGGGTTTGAATTGTGTCGGGCTTTTGAGGAGGTTCGCATAAAGTTTAGAAACTAGTTTGGTGATTGGGGATTTTAACTTTATTAGTAAATCAAGCCAAAGCCAATCCGAAGAGTTACTTATCTTGGTTCTAAAATTTGCCAATATGTGGTATATATGATCTTTTTGTAGGAAATTAGTAGGTTTTTTTGTGGCTTTGATCGGCCAATTATCTTTGCAAGGTACTTGATTTGATAGGAATTGAGAGATTGAGGCATCTGGAAGCGATGCCCAGAGTCCATAGATATCTTTGTATGTAGGGTCTACCAACCATGGAATGATCCTCATCGGAATATTGTCTAGAAAGTGACAGTACGGGAGCTGATTTGGTATAAGAGAGCGTCTTATAGATATGGTGTTATGTAGAATCTCATCAGGTTTTTTGCGTGGGCAGTTGAAGGACGACCAGAGATAAAGCTCAACTTCCTCACCTAGCAGGGCAAGTTCTAATTTCGCGTTAAGGTTTTCTGGATTAGGTTTTAGCAGGTTTATCCATCTAGCTAGATGTATGGCTTTATAATAAGTTTTGATATCTGGAAGGCCAAGTCCGCCCTTACCTCTGGGGAGAGAGAGAATTTTAAAAGGGAGTCTGGCTTTTTTGTATTTCCATATAAATTGAGAGATCAATTGGTTGGCTGAATGGAAGAATAAATTGGGAAGTGGTATGGGGACCATGTTCATGGTATAGAAAATTTTTGGGAATATGTAGGATTTAATGACATTTATTCTTCCCATCCAAGATAAATAGGGTAGATCATAATTTTTTAGATCCGCTTGAAGCCGTACCAGAAGTGGAGTGTAGTTGCATTTATAGAGGGAGGAGGGGTTAGCTGTTAAATAAATTCCAAGATATTTTAGTTTTTCTGAAGGCCAATTAAAAGGGGTGCTTTCTTTCAATTCTAAGATGTCTGAGATCTTTGCTGAGATGTTTAATGCTTCAGATTTATTTGCGTTTATTTTGAAATTAGAGACCTCGCCGAAGTCAGCAAACAGGGACATTAATTTCGGAAAAGATGTTTTGGGATTGGAGGTCAGGATTAGAAGGTCGTCGGCAAAGGCAGCTATTTTAACTTCTAGTTTGCCTACCCGAAGGCCTTTGATCTCGATATCTTGTCTAATCCTTTCCATCAAGGTTTCCATTACCAAGATAAATAGGGAGGGTGAGAGGGGACAGCCCTGCCTGGTCCCATTAGTTATGTTAAAGGTTTCGGAAAAAATACCATTCACCCCGACTTTAGCAGATGGATCTACGTAGAGGGACATAACAGCGTCTATAAAAGCTGTCGGGAAGGCAAATTTTTTTAGCGTGGAGACCATGTATCTCCAACTGATTCTGTCAAATGCTTTTTCAGCATCAGTCGACAGAATGGTCAGTGGAGTCCTAGTTTTCTTTGCATACGAAATAGCGTGAAGAATTTTAGTGGAATTGTCTTTGCCTTCGCGGCCCTTCACAAAACCCACCTGGTCTGGGTAAATGATCCTGCCCAAAACATCACTCATCCTTGAAGCCAACACTTTAGCCCACAGTTTCAGGTCTGTGTTGAGCAATGAAATAGGGCGATAATTGCTGCACAGGCCATCATCTTTTCCCTCCTTTGGTATGATGGTAATGTAAGCCTCTAATGCTTGGCGAGGTGGAAGCTTCCCTTCTAGAAAGGAATTAAAAAGATTTACTAGGTAAGGGAGGAGGATATCGGAGAATTTTTTGTAATAACCCACCGGGAAACCGTCAGGGCCAGGTGCTTTCCCATTCGGGATGGTTTTTAAGATGTCGTTTAGTTCTTTAAGTGTGATTTTGGCCGTCAGTGTTTTACAATCTTCAGGAGAAATTGTCGGAAGGGAAAGAGGAGCCAAAAAGGCTTGAATTTTAGCCTCAGCCGTCAAGCAGTTTTTCATATCATCGGAAAGGGGTAAATTATAGAGGGACTCATAGTATTGCCGAAAGGTCTCGGCAATCTCTTTTGAGTCTACTACTTTCTTGTTTGCCGTCGTGAGAATACTTTTTATGAATTTTTTCTCTTTTTGTTTCTTTAATAGTTGTGTGGTGAGTTTCCCACTTTTGTTGCCATGTAAATAAAAGCGGTGTTTGCAATACATAAATAGTTTAGCCGAATTCACGTTAAGTAAATCTTTAAGTTTATTACGAAGGAGACTAAGTTCTTGGTATGACTCAGGTGATTTAGTGCATTTATGTGTGCGTTCTGCAATAGTTATTTGGTGAAGGAGGGATTGGATCTCTTTTTCTCTATGTTTTTTAATATATGAGCCAAGTGAAATGAGTTCTCCTCTGAGGACAGCTTTATGTGTTTCCCATATAATGGGAGTAAGGTGCCCCGTATTTATATTCTCACTAAAGAATTGAGAGATGGTAGATTTGAGCTTATTTACATGTTGTGGGTTATCAAGCAACGACTCATTAAGTCTCCAAGTCATGGCAGGTCTGGGTAGTGTTGTAATGAGAATTTCAATGAAGACAGGAGCGTGGTCTGATAAAGTAATTGCGCCAATTTTAGAAGACTTTATTAAGTGTAAGGCTCGAGATTGTATTAGGAAAAAATCAATACGATGATAAGAGTTGTGTGGGGGCGAAAAGAAAGTGTAGTCTTTAATGGTGGGGTTGAAGTTGCGCCATGGATCTATTAGTTGTAAAGAGTTTAGTTTATTTAAGAGTTTTTGTCTCGATTTTTGAGATAGGGAGGAGGAGCCGCTGGAGGTGTCTAGATTGGGTTGTAGTGTCAGATTTAGGTCTCCACCCACAATCAGTAAACCTTCCTTAAAAAGTTGTAGGGTGTCCAGTGTTTTAATGATCCACTGTGTCTGATTTATGTTTGGGGCATACAAGTTGGCTAAGGTTATTCTTGTATTTGCTAGTAGCCCTTTTATAAAAATAAATCTGCCTTCCGAATCAGTTAGACTATCCTCCAGTGTGAATGGGAGTCCTTTTTTAAGTGCTATACCTACACCCTTAGAAGCGGAGGAAGAACAGCTGTTATACCATGTGGGAAAAGAGGAGAAAGACATATTTGGAGTTCTCCCCAATTTAAAGTGAGTTTCTTGGAAGAAAGCTATTTGTGTTGCTTGTTTTTTAAGTAGTGTAAGGATCTGACTGCGTTTTGCGGGAGAATTCAAACCTTTTACATTGAAAGACGCTACCGTGACCGTACCCACATCAACACGATTAGCCACCATCCATTCCTTCCTCAAAGTCCTCCATCACACCATAGAGCCTGAAAGAATGACAGAACAGGGTGATTAACCAACTATATACATAATAAAGCTCGCTCATCGCAGGGGGGGGGTACACAATCCCAGACATAAGCGAGGGAAGGTCCAAGTGGTGACCTCTTATTTGTAGATTATTTTAAAAAACAAAAAATATGTGAACATAGCTATAAAGCTAATTTCAAGGTATTGGAAAAAGTATTAATGTTAAGATAATAAAACGTATAACATCTAGCAATGTAGAGAAGTTCTCCAAGTCCGGAGAGAAAAATCAAAAACTCCATCATCTCCAGTCATTGCAATAGAAAAATAAAAGCATTAGTAACAAAATAGAAACGACCAAGAAAAAATGGTACTTAGGGGCAACCGCAACAGTGCCCTGTTCAAAACAAAAAGAACCAGACCAGCACTTTTGACCCAATTCAGGTTGGTAGCACTTTAGGAGCGGTCTTCTTCGGTTTAGGCGAAGCGTGCTTTTTTTTAATAGACCATTCCTGTGGTTTTGTCAGTTTAGGGAAGTTCCATCCTGTATCAACTGGCATCCAGGAGGGGATGTCTATCGGTGAGATGTCGAGGGTCGACCAGGCCTCCTCCAGATCCGCCGGGGATCGTATTGTAATCTGGCGGTTACCCACCGTGATGGCCAAACCGAAGGGGTAGAGCCACCTGTACATCAGACCGCGTGACCTCAGTTCGGTTAGAAGTGGCCTGAGAACCCTCCGTTTAGCCAGCGTAGATGGGGCGAGATCCTGGAAAAGTTGTAATTGAGCTCCTTCATATGAGGGATTGTCTTTTTCCCTTGCACCAGCTAGAACTGCTGCGGTGTCAACGAAGCTCAGGAGGCCGGCGATGATGTCTCTTGGCGGCTCTCCCTGTTTAGGCTTAGGTTTAAGGGCGCGATGGACTCTCTCAATGGCAATGGAGTCCGCTCTTTCTTTCCCTAGGAGATCAGAAAATATTTCTCTGGCAACCTTGTCCAATGACTCCCGAGCAAAGGATTCAGGAACACCTCTCAACCTGATGTTTTTTCTCCTACTGCGGTTTTCCTGGTCTTCCGCAGCAAGAAGGGCAGTATTAAGTTGGTGTTGTTGTTGTAGGAGTTGGTCGCGTAAGGATAAGATAGCATCGGTCGCCTCCATGTTGGCAGACTCCAGACTTTCTACTCTCTGGCCCATATGTTGTAGGTCTGCCCGTAAACCAGAAATTTCTTCTAGGAGTGGCTGTATACTTTGTGCAAGTAGTTTTTTCATGAAGGCTCTAGAGATTGGGGCTGAGTCTTCTAAGGTGGATTCACAGTCTGAACCCTCTCCACTAGAATCTGATTCTTCCAAGACGTCTGGAGAGATTCGTCTCTTAGTTGATTTTTTTGAAGGGGTCTGAGGCATTTCTGTTCCTTTTTTAAGGTATTTTTCCAAATTTCCATGTGTTTTACGGATCTGAGTATCAGCAAGGGATTTAGCTGAAAGTTTCTCACGCTCTTTGTTTATTTTGCCCATAGTAAAGCTTTTAATGGCGTGATATGCAATGGTCACCACCTGAACATTCAAATGAGAAGTGTTAGATCATTATTGAGCGTAAAGCGATCTTTTATTGTTTGAGCATAAGTTTGTTCTTTGTGGCTGTCCTGCTTTTCCCGGAGATAGAGAGCAGAATAAACAGCAAAAATAACTAAATGTAACTGTGAAAAATTAAGTAAAAATTTGTTGGAGCAGCGATTTCCCTAGGTCACCAGAAGGTGGCAGTGAAGTACTGTATGTCAGACCCCCTAGTTCTCTGTAGATACGAGCAAGCTGCAAGAGAGCCACAATATTTTATAGATGAAAACAAGTTGCTCCCTGGTCGGTCTGAGGCACAGCACAGTTCTTTATAGTCTTTTATTGCAGCGGAATCACAAGGTGTGGCCAACCTAGTGTGTGGTTATTAGTGATCTACACAGCTAGCTTCCCACAGTCTCAGGGGGTAGATAATGGCTTCAGTAAGCATCCAGGCTCAACAAGTTTTAAACAAAGCCACTATTAGCATCTGCAGCCTGACTCCCACAGCCTCAGGGGGTATGAAATGACTCCAGTGAGTCTAACAGCAAGGGAAGGAGAGGCAGGAGGGATCCCAGCACAAAAAACAGCGGCTTCACAAATCGCTCCAGTACTGTTCACCACAGGGGGTTAATAACACACTGCCCTGTTGTATATAGTTAGCTTCTCCGGGTATGGGGCAGCAGGAGATGAGCCCCCATAGGGAGGGGGATATATCAGAGCGAGTCGCTACTTCCCTACCTTCGGCAAGCGCAGGGCTTCTTTACTGTGTCAGAGCCACTACCAAAATGGCGCTGGCGCGAAAAAACCCCGCGCCTCTCCAGGAGTGCAGATGTCGCCTATCCCCGCCGGGGCAGAGGGGCCGCGAACCGCCAACCACACCGCGCTCCCCTCTCCTGCTTCCCAGCGTCTAAGGGCTGGAGGCGAGAGCAACGCTAACGCACAGGCAGAGACTCCGCAGACCGGTGATCATAAGCCGGAGCGGCGGGAGGCAGGTAAGTATAGTCTCCAGGTCGGGGCAAGTGGGGGAGGGAGCAGCGCTCAACAACGGTACCTCCGTGCGGCAGCTCTCTCAGATGCAGTCTGGGGTTTACAGCGGCTCAGCGTCGCTTCGTCGGCTGATCCTCTCCGCCAGGACACAGCAGAGCTCTGTTGGTGTCAGCGGTTGGTAGGGGAGGAGCAATGGCGCCGCGGGGCGCACTTCTCTCTCAGTCCTCCTTTCTACTCACGTCACCGTAGCCCAGTTCTTTCGTCTTCGCCGGGCACTCTATATGCTCGGCGAGCGGGTGCCCTACATGTAGATGCAGGTGGAGGTGGAGGGGGCCCCCGCTGCAGAAAGTCGGCTGGATCAACGCACCTGATATTCCATTCAGTCCGTCCACAGCGGGGAGGAGGGTCTTCCAGTCGGCCTCAGGCCCACATGTAGGCCTCAGGGTCTAGGCTTGAGAATTGATAAGTTTGGGGGATCAAAAGGGTATAAAAGTCTCTCAAACCCTTAAGGGACTGAATAAAGACCCCAAGTCCCGCCAATGGGTTATTATTAAGCGCGGATTATGCTGGATTTTGAACAGCCAGCAGAGGAGCTTAGTGGAAGCACGTCCTGCTCCTTCAGCTGCTGGCCACGCCCCCCTCTGTACGGTCATTTCTGAACAGGCTATAGCCCTGCAAGTTAACAGCCCAGTCATGGCTCTCATCCAGCCATGTCTCAGATATCCCCACCATGTCATAATTATGCTCCAACAACATTAGTTCTAATTCGTCCATTTTGTTGGCGAGGCTTCTGGCATTAGTATACATACATTTTATGTATCTCTCTGCACCTCTATTCTTTCTTAAATTATTAACTGTTCTAACCCCACCCCCCATGCCACCGCCACCCCCATCTTCCTTATTTGTGCCCAGGTCTCTATCTGCACTATCTTCCCCTCCTATAAATTGAATACCCTCCCCCCCAATTCCTAGTTTAAACACTCCTCCAACCTTCTAGCCATTCTCTCCCCCAGCACAGCTGCACCCTCCCCATTGAGGTGCAGCCCGTCCCTAGCGTAGAGCCTGTAGCCAACTGAGAAGTCTGCCCAGTTCTGCAGGAACCCAAACCCCTCTTTCCTACACCAATTCTTGAGCCACTTATTAACCTCCCTAATCTCCCGTTGCCTCTCTGGCGTGGCACGTGGTACAGGCAGTATTTCGGAAAATACCACGTTGGAGGTCCTTGCTTTCAGCTTGCAGCCTAATTCCCTGAAATCATCTTTAAGGACCTTCCACCTACCTCTAACTTTGTCATTTGTGCCAATGTGCACCATGACCGCAGGGTCGTCACCAGCCCCTCCCAGTAATCTGTCCACCCGATCAGCGATGTGTCGGACTCGAGCGCCAGGTAGGCAGCACACCGTTCGACGATCCCTGTCTTTGTGACAGATTGCCCTATCTGTTCCCCTAATAATTGAGTCGCCCACTACCAGCACCTGCCTGGCCTGCCCTGCTCTCCTATTTCCCTCCTTACTGGAGCAGTCACTCCTCCGGCTTTCAGAGGACATGCCTGGCTGCAGCAGTGCTACCCCTGTACTGGCACCCCCCTCATCTGCCAACTTAGCAAACTTATTGGGGTGTGCCAGGTCAGGACTAGCCTCCCTGGCACTCTTCCCTCTACCCCGCTTCCTAACTGTCACCCAGCTTGCTACTTCATTGTCCTGCAGCTCCATCCCACCATCCCCCCCTCATCTGTCCCATTGAGCGTCTGCTCCGTGAGCAGAAGACTCCTCTCCATGTTGTCTATGGATCTCAGTGTTGCCAGCTGCACATTTAGAGTCAGAATCTGGGTCTCCAAATGCACAACGTGCTCACATCTCTCACAGCAGTATGCACCCTCGATCGGCTGCTCAAGGACTGCATACATGTGGCAAGATGTGCACTGGATGGCATTAACAAGAGTGGAGCACATTTCCTAATGGGGATTGCACCAGACAGAACAGTTAAATAATAAAAAAAAAAAAAAATACAAAGTATTAATACAAAACAGACAGCAATTCAGTAATTCCTCCCTTGGAAACTCCCAAAGTCACTGAATCACAAGTCACACTTACCGCTGTTCACACTTCCGCTCAGCTCACACTCAGCTCGCTCACACTCGCTCTGCTGAAGATTTATAGATTTTTTTTTTCTCTAGTTCCCTTAACAGCAATCCACCTTGCTGTCGAAATGCACTTCCAAAAAGGAAGCGGAGCCGTGTGTGTATGAGGTGTACAGAGCGGAGCCGTGTGTGTGTATGAGGTGTACGGAGCGGAGCCGTGTGTGTATGAGGTGTACGGAGCAGAGCCGTGTGTGTATGAGGTGTACGGAGCAGAGCCGTGTGTGTGTATGAGGTGTACGGAGCAGAGCCGTGTGTGTGTATGAGGTGTACGGAGGGAAGCCGTGTGTGTATGAGGTGTACAGAGCGGAGCCGTGTGTGTGTATGAGGTGTACGGAGGGGAGCCGTGTGTGTGTATGAGGTGTACGGAGCGGAGCCGTGTGTGTATGAGGTGTACGGAGCAGAGCCGTGTGTGTGTATGAGGTGTACGGAGCAGAGCCATGTGTGTGTATGAAGTGTACGGAGAAGAGCCGTGTGTATGTATGAGGTGTACGGAGCAGAGCCGTGTGTGTGTATGAGGTGTACGGAGCAGAGCCGTGTGTGTGTGTATGAGGTGTACGGAGGGAAGCCGTGTGTGTATGAGGTGTACAGAGCGGAGCCGTGTGTGTGTATGAGGTGTACGGAGGGAAGCCGTGTGTGTGTATGAGGTGTATGAAGCGGAGCCGTGTGTGTGTATGAGGTGTACGGAGCGGAGCTGTGTGTGTGTATGAGGTGTACGGAGCGGAGACGTGTGTGTGTATGAGGTGTACGTTGCAGAGCCGTGTGTATATGAGGTATATGGAGCGGAGCCGCGTGTGTGTATGAGGTGTGCGGAGCGGAACCGTGTGTGTGAATGAGGTGTACGGAGTGGAGCCATGTGTGTATAAGGTGTACGAAGAGGAGCCGTGTGTGCGTATGAGTGTACGGAGCGGAGCCGTGTGTGCGTATGAGGTGTACGGAGCGAAACCGTGTGTGCGTATAAGGTGTCCGAAGCGGAGCCATGTGTGTGTATGAGGTGTACGGAGCGGAGCCGTGTGTGTGTATGAGGTGTACAGAGCGGCGCTGTGTATGCAAGATGTATGGAGCAGAGCCGCGTGTGTGGGAGTATACAGTATGTAGTATCATGTGGGGCCATCATACTGTATGTAGCATTATGTGTGGCCAATATACAGTATGTAGCATCATGTGTGGCCATTATACAGTATGCAGCATCATGTGTGGCCACTATACAGTGTGGAGCACTGTGTGGCCATTATACAGTATGGAGCATCATGTGGGGCCATTATACAGTATGCAGCATCATGTGTGGCCATTATACAGTATGGAGCATCATGTGAGGTCATTATACAGTATGGAGCATCATGTGTGGCCATTATACAGTATAGAGCATCATGTGTGGCCGTTATACAGTATGGAGCATCATGTGTGGCCATTATACAGTATGGAGTATCATGTGAGTGTGGCCATTTTACAGTATGGAGCATTATGTGTGGCCATTATACAGTATGGAGCACTGTGTGGCCATTATACAGTATGGAGCATCGTGTCTGGCCATTATACAGTGTGGAGCATCATGTCTGGCCATTATACAATATGGAGCACTGTGTGGCCATATTTTTTTGTTTATAATTACTAGGGTTGAGCGAAACGGGTCGAAAATATTTAAAAGTCGCCGACTTTTGGCAAAGTCGAGTTTCATGAAACCCGACCCGACCCCTGTGTGGGGTCGGCCATGAAGTCGGCGATCTTTTGAATCTAGAATTGGAATTCCGATACCGATTCCCGATATGTTTATATCGGGAATTGGTATCGGTATTCAGATTTAAGTGTAAAATAAAGAATTAAAATAAAAAATATCGCAATACTTACCCTCTGACGCGCCCTGGTACCAACCGGGAACCTTCCTTCCTTAGAAACAGCCTTCCAGGACCTTGCGGTGACGTTCGCGGTGACGTCGCGGCTTGTGATTGGCCGCGCGGCCGCCCATGTGACCGCTCGCACGGCCAATCACAAGCCGCGACGTCACCGCGACGTCACCGAAGGTCCTGGAAGGGCTGATTCTTAGGAAGGAAGGCTGCCGGAAAAAAGCAGGGCGCGTCCGAGGGTGAGTATATACCTAATAGGAATATACTCACCCTCGGACGCGCCCTGCTTCTTTCCGGCAGCCTTCCTTCCTAATAATCAGCCCTTCCAGGACCTTCGGTGACGTCGCGGTGACGTCACGGCTTCTGATTGGCCGCGCGAGCGGTCACATGGGCGGCCGCGCGGCCAATCACAAGCCGCGACGTCACCGCGAACGTCATCGCAAGGTCCTGGAAGGCTGTTTCTAAGGAAGGAAGGTTCCCGGTTGGTATCAGGGCGCGTCAGAGGGTAAGTATTGCGATATTTTTTATTTTAATTCTTTATTTTACACTAAAATATGGATCGCAGGGCCTGAAGGAGAGTTTCCGCTCCTTCAGACCCTGGGAACCATGGAAACCCAATGCACTGCATTGAGTTTCGGGTTTCGTCCGACCCCGACCCCGACTTTTTTATAGGATCGGCCGATTTCACTCGACCCGACTTTTGAAAAAGTCGGGTTTCGTGAAACCCGACCCGATCCTATAAAAGTAAAGGTCGCTCAACCCTAATAATTACTGTTTATGAAACAGTGTGATCAGCAGTGCTAAATGGCTGTGGTTCGGATGTGGATATGGGTGTGACTAGTTGTGAAATGGGTGTGGTCAGAGGCGTGGCTTAAAATTTGCCGCTGCACGCGCCGCAAACTTTATCCTTCTTTCCCCTCTTCAAAAGCTGGGAGGTATGGTTTAACTGCGCCCCTACTTGTATATTTTTTAGGAAAAGGTGTGTGTAAATGGGTGTGGCTTACAAAATGGGTGTGGTTTTCCTACACACAAACACAGAACCTGTTGTTAAAAATTTGAATCCCACCCCTGCCTATATGTTTACATAACTTTATTGCGCTATTGGGGGGGGGGTTTGGCCGGGAAGATTTCTTGCACAGGGGCCCTCTGCAGTCTGTGTCCGCCCCTGGGTATAGTTGTGGGGTAGTCTGATTCCTGTCTGTGAAGCTGGCACTTGGGTTCTCTCAGGCTGCATAACTTGTATTGTGTGAGTTGTGGCTGTTGTGGCCCATAATGTGTTGGGAGAGAAAATTCTGTAATTCTCTGCAGTAGATATAAAGAAAAAGTCGGTTTACCTTCATATTGGGTTCTGAGTCATTCATAGCAGCGCCGTATTCCCATCTCAAGCAACGACCGACTTACCGGTTGTTACACTCCGACAGTGAATTCCTTCACAGGACCCACCACACGCACAGTATGATGACCCTACTATACCCCCTCTCCCCTGAAAAGTATCATAACCCAACATTGACCAGTATACAGTATTATGGCACTAACATAGTCCTCCACACAAGATGGTGGTCCCAACACAATCCTCCACATTGCAAAATGGCACATACACAGAATAATGGCACCCACTAGCTCTCCAAAACATATAATGCCCCCACATAGCACTCCATATAGTATAGTGGTCTCCCCATAGCCCTTCAAACTGTATAAAAGCCCTCACATAGTCTTCCAAATTGTATGTAAGGCCCCACACAGCCCTACAGTAAGTATGATGGCCTCCCACATAGCCCTCCTATCTGAATAAGGGCCCCCTTCGTAGTTTGTAGTCTGAAGCCCTGTACAGCTCTGCAGAGCAAGTGCGATGTAGGAACGTCATAGCGTCAAATTCCCTGAGACATCAGAATACAGATAGAGTTGAAAGTGTGATCCTGGGTGGGAAAGGGGCCTAGCACTGGCACCAGGCTCCCCCCACTCAGGGGTCACATAACGACTGTGTGGTCTTCTGCTTTTGGAAATACACCACTGCCTGTGACATTAGAATATGTCATCACAAGCCCTCTCTTACATTCCGCGCTGTTGTTTTTTTAGTTCCTAGGCACATTAAAGCTATGTGTACCTACACTGATTTCATTGGCGCACAGCGCACGCACCAGATTCCTTCATCCTGCAAGGAGTAGAATTTTTGTGCAAGTGCCTGCAATTTTTCTGCTCATGTGAAGAATCTTCTATATAATTGTCTAAGGGTCACTTCCGTCTTTCTGTCCTTCTGTCTTTCTGTCTGTCACGGATATTCATTGGTCGCGGCCTCTGTCTGTCATGGAATCCAAGTGGCTGATTTGTCTCACGAGCTACCTGTCATGGCTGCCGCAACCAATCAGCGACGGCCACAGTCCGATTAGTCCCTCCCTTACTCCCCTGCAGTCACAGTGCCCGCTCCTTACTCCCCGTAGTCAGTGTCCCCGGCGCCCGCTCCATACTCCCCGCTCCATACTCCCAGCAGTCAGTGTCCCCGGCGCCCGCTCCATACTCCCAGCAGTCAGTGTCCCCGGCGCCTGCTCCATACTCCCCGCAGTCAGCGCCCGCTCCATACTCCCCTCCGGTCACCGCTCACACAGGGTTAATGCCAGCGGTAATGGACCGCGTTATGCCGCGGGTAACGCACTCCGTAACCGCTGCTATTAACCCTGTGTGACCAAGTTTTTACTATTGATGCTGCCTATGCAGCGTCAATAATAAAAAGATCTAATGTTAAAAATAATAAAAAACAAAAAAAAATGCTATTCTCACCTTCCGTCGTCGGACGATGCGCTCGCGCCGGCTGCCATCTTCCGTTCCCAGAGATGCATTGCGAACTTACCCGGAAGACTTAGCGGTCTCGCGAGACCGCTAAGTCATCTGGGTAATTTTGCAATGCATCCTGGGAACGGAAGATGGCGCCGCATCACACAGCTTCGCTGGATCCCAGGGGTGAGTATATAACTATTTTTTATTTTAATTATTTTTTTTTAACAGGGATATGGTGCACACACTGCTAAATACTGCGTGGGCAGTGTTATATACCTACGTGTTTGGGCAATATACTACGTGAGTGGCCAATATACTACGTGACTGGGCAATATACTACGTCGCTGGGCAATATACTACGCGACTGGGCAATATACTACATGGCTGGGGAATATACTACGTGACTGGGCAATATACTACGTGGCTCTGTGCTGAATACTACGTTGCTGGGCAATATACTACGTGACTGGGCAATATACTAAATGGCTCTGTGCTTAATACTACGTCGCTGGGCAATATACTACGTGACTGGGCAATATACTATGTGACTGGGCAATATACTACGTGACTGAGCAATACACTACGTGGCTGAGCAATATACTACGTGGCTGTGCAATATACTACATGGCTGGGCAATATACTACATGGCTGTGCAATATAGTACGTGGCTGTGCAATATACTACGTGGCTGGGCAATATACTACGTGGCTGGGCAATATACTATGTGACTGGGCAATATACTAAATGGCTCTGTGCTTAATACTACGTCGCTGGGCAATATACCACGTGGCTGGGCCATATACTACGTAACTGGGCAATATACTATGTGACTGGGCAATATACTACGTGACTGAGAAATATACTATGTGGCTGAGCAATATACTACGTGGCTGTGCAATATACTACATGGCTGGGCAATATACTACATGGCTGTGCAATATACTATGTGGCTGGGCAATATACTACGTGGCTGGGCAATATACTACGTGGCTGGGCAATATACTACGTGGCTGGGCAACATACTACGTGACTGGGCAATATATTACGTGACTGGGCAATATAGTACTTGGCTGTGCAATATACTCCGTGGCTGTGCAATATACTACGTGGCTGGGCAATATACTATGTGGCTGGGCAATATACTACATGGCTGTGCAATATACTATGTGGCTGGGCAATATACTACGTGGCTGGGCAATATACTACGTGGCTGGGCAATATACTACGTGACTGGGCAATATAGTACGTGGCTGTGCAATATACTATGTAGCTGGGCAATATACTATGTGGCTGGGCAATATACTACGTTGCTGGGCAATATACTATGTGACTGGGCAATATACCATATGGCTCTGTGCTTAATACTACGTCGCTAGGCAATATACTACGTGACTGGGCAATATACTACGTAACTGGGCAATATACTATGTGACTGGGCAATATACTACGTGACTGAGAAATATACTATGTGGCTGAGCAATATACTACGTGGCTGTGCAATATACTACATGGCTGGGCAATATACTACATGGCTGTGCAATATACTATGTGGCTGGGCAATATACTACGTGGCTGGGCAATATACTACGTGGCTGTTATGTTTGCTAATGACAGGTGTTATGAAGGCAATCCAGAAACACAGTGTGCTTAGCGATCAGAGCGCACACAGTGATCTGACAAATACCCAAAAATACAAGAACGAGCTCTGAGACGTGGAAACTCTGTAGACTGCACACCTGATCCTATCCTAAACACAACTAAAAGCGGCTGTGGATTGCGCCTAACAACTACTTAGGCAACTCGGCACAGCCTAAGAAACTAGCTAGCCTGAAGATAGAAAAATAGGCCTGACTTGCCCCAGAGAAATTCCCCAAAGGAAAAGGCAGCCCCCCACATATAATGACTGTGAGTAAGATGAAAAGACAAAACGTAGGGATGAAATAGATTCAGCAAAGTGGGGCCCGATATTCTAGGACAGAGCGAGGACAGTAAAGCGAACTTTGCAGTCTACAAAAAACCCTAAAGCAAAACCACGCAAAGGGGGCAAAAAAAAACCACCGTGCCGAACTAACGGCACGGCGGTACACCCTTTGCGTCTCAGAGCTTCCAGCAAAACAAAAGACAAGCTGGACAGAAAAAAAGCAACAAAAAAGCAAAAAGCACTTAGCTATACAGAGCAGCAGGTCACAGGAACAATCAGGAGAAGCTCAGATCCAACACTGAAACATTGACAAGGAGCAAGGATAGCAGCATCAGGCGGAGTTAAGTAATGAAGCAGCTAACGAGCTCACCAGAACACCTGAGGGAGGAAGCTCAGAAGCTGCAGTACCACTTGTGACCACAGGAGTGAATTCAGCCACAGAATTCCCAACAGTACCCCCCCCCTTGAGGAGGGGTCACCGAACCCTCACCAGAGCCCCCAGGCCGACCAGGATGAGCCGCATGAAAGGCACGAACAAGATCGGAAGCATGAACATCAGAGGCAAAAACCCAGGAATTATCTTCCTGAGCATAACCCTTCCATTTAAGCAGATACTGGAGTTTCCGTCTAGAAACACGAGAATCCAAAATCTTCTCCACAATATACTCCAATTCCCCCTCCACCAAAACCGGGGCAGGAGGCTCAACAGATGGAACCATAGGTGCCACGTATCTCCGCAACAACGACCTATGGAATACATTATGTATGGAAAAGGAGTCTGGGAGGGTCAAACGAAAAGACACATAGTAACATAGTAACATAGTTAGTAAGGCCGAAAAAAGACATTTGTCCATCCAGTTCAGCCTATATTCCGTCATAATAAATCCCCAGATCTACGTCCTTTTACAGAACCTAATAATTGTATGATACAATATTGTTCTGCTCCAGGAAGACATCCAGGCCTCTCTTGAACCCCTCGACTGAGTTCGCCATCACCACCTCCTCAGGCAAGCAATTCCAGATTCTCACTGCCCTAACAGTAAAGAATCCTCTTCTATGTTGGTGGAAAAACCTTCTCTCCTCCAGATGCAAAGAATGCCCCCTTGTGCCCGTCACCTTCCTTGGTATAAACAGATCCTCAGCGAGATACAGGATTGAGAACCTCAGAAATCCTATACGGACCAATAAAACGAGGTTTAAATTTAGGAGAGGAAACCTTCATAGGAATATGACGAGAAGATAACCAAACCAGATCCCAACACGAAGTCGGGGACCCACACGGCGTCTGCGATTAGCGAAAAGTTGAGCTTTCTCCAGGGACAAGATCAAATTGTCCACTACCTGAGTCCAGATCTGCTGCAACCTATCCACCACAGAATCCACACCAGGACAGTCCGAAGACTCAACCTGTCCTGAAGAGAAACGAGGATGGAACCCAGAATTGCAAAAAAATGGAGAAACCAAGGTAGCCGAGCTGGCCCGATTATTAAGGGCGAACTCAGCCAACGGCAAAAAGGACACCCAATCATCCTGGTCTGCAGAAACAAAACATCTCAGATATGTTTCCAAGGTCTGATTGGTTCGTTCGGTCTGGCCATTAGTCTGAGGATGGAAAGCCGAGGAAAAGGATAGGTCAATGCCCATCCTACCACAAAAGGCTCGCCAAAACCTTGAAACAAACTGGGAACCTCTGTCAGAAACAATATTCTCAGGAATGCCATGCAACCGAACCACATGCTGAAAGAACAAAGGTACCAAATCAGAGGAGGAAGGCAATTTAGCCAAGGGCACCAGATGGACCATTTTAGAAAAACGATCACAGACCACCCAAATGACTGACATCTTTTGAGAAACGGGAAGGTCAGAAATGAAATCCATCGAAATATGTGTCCAAGGCCTCTTTGGGACCGGCAAGGGCAAAAGCAACCCACTGGCACGAGAACAGCAGGGCTTAGCCCTAGCACAAATCCCACAGGACTGCACAAAAGTACGTACATCCCGTGACAGAGATGGCCACCAGAAGGATCTAGCCACTAACTCTCTGGTACCAAAGATTCCAGGATGACCAGCCAACACCGAACAATGAAGTTCAGAGATAAGTTTATTAGTCCACCTATCAGGGACGAACAGTTTCTCTGCTGGACAATGATCAGGTTTATTCGCCTGAAATTTTTGCAGCACCCGCCGCAAATCAGGGGAGATGGCAGACACAATGACTCCTTCCTTGAGGATACCCGCTGTCTCAGATAAACCCGGAGAGTCGGGCACAAAACTCCTAGACAGAGCATCCGCCTTCACATTTTTAGAGCCCGGAAGGTACGAAATCACAAAGTCGAAGCGGGCAAAAAATAACGACCAACGGGCCTGTCTAGGATTCAAGCGCTTGGCAGACTCGAGATAAGTCAAGTTCTTATGATCAGTCAATACCACCACGCGATGCTTAGCTCCTTCAAGCCAATGACGCCACTCCTCGAATGCCCACTTCATGGCCAGCAACTCTCGATTGCCCACATCATAATTACGCTCAGCAGGCGAAAACTTCCTGGAAAAGAAAGCACATGGTTTCATCACTGAGCAATCAGAACCTCTCTGTGACAAAACCGCCCCTGCTCCAATCTCAGAAGCATCAACCTCGACCTGGAACGGAAGAGAAACATCTGGCTGACACAACACAGGGGCAGAACAAAAACGACGCTTCAACTCCTGAAAAGCTTCCACAGCAGCAGAAGACCAATTAACCAAATCAGCACCCTTCTTGGTCAAATCGGTCAATGGTTTGGCAATGCTAGAAAAATTACAGATGAAGCGACGATAAAAATTAGCAAAGCCCAGGAACTTTTGCAGACTTTTCAGAGATGTCGGCTGAATCCAATCCTGGATGGCTTGGACCTTAACTGGATCCATCTCGATAGCAGAAGGGGTAAAGATGAACCCCAAAAATGAAACTTTCTGCACACCGAAGAGACACTTTGATCCCTTCACAAACAAAGAGTTAGCACGCAGGACCTGAAAAACCATTCTGACCTGCTTCACATGAGACTCCCAATCATCTGAGAAGATCAAAATGTCATCCAAGTAAACAATCAGGAATTTATCCAGATACTCACGGAAGATGTCATGCATAAAAGACTGAAACACAGATGAAGCGTTGGCAAGTCCGAACGGCATCACTAGATACTCAAAATGACCCTCGGGCGTATTGAATGCAGTTTTCCATTCATCTCCTTGCCTGATTCTCACCAGATTATACGCACCACGAAGATCTATCTTAGTGAACCAACTAGCCCCCTTAATCCGAGCAAACAAGTCAGATAACAATGGCAAGGGATACTGAAATTTAACAGTGATCTTATTAAGAAGGCGGTAATCAATACACGGTCTCAGCGAACCATCCTTTTTGGCTACAAAGAAGAACCCTGCTCCCAGTGGTGATGACGATGGGCGAATATGTCCCTTCTCCAGGGATTCCTTCACATAACTGCGCATAGCGGCGTGTTCGGGCACGGATAAATTAAATAATCGACCTTTAGGGAATTTACTACCAGGAATCAAATTGATAGCACAATCACAATCCCTATGCGGAGGTAGAGCATCGGACTTGGGCTCTTCAAATACATCCTGATAATCAGACAAGAACTCTGGGACCTCAGAAGGGGTGGATGACGAAATTGACAAAAATGGAACATCACCATGTACCCCCTGACAACCCCAGCTGGATACCGACATGGAATTCCAATCCAATACTGGATTATGGGTTTGTAGCCATGGCAACCCCAACACGACCACATCATGCAGATTATGCAACACCAGAAAGCGAATAACTTCCTGATGTGCAGGAGCCATGCACATGGTCAGCTGGGCCCAGTATTGAGGTTTATTCTTGGCCAAAGGTGTAGCATCAATTCCTCTCAATGGAATAGGACACCGCAAAGGCTCCAAGAAAAACCCACAACGTTTAGCATAATCCAAATCCATCAGATTCAGGGCAGCGCCCGAATCCACAAACGCCATGACAGAAAACGATGACAAAGAGCATATCAAGGTAATGGACAGAAGGAATTTGGACTGTACAGTACCAATGACGGCAGACCTAGCGGACCGCTTAGTGCGCTTAGGACAATCAGAAATAGCATGAGTGGAATCACCACAGTAGAAACACAGACCATTCAGACGTCTGTATTCCTGCCGTTCAACTCTAGTCATAGTCCTATCGCACTGCATAGGCTCAGGTTTAACCTCAGGCAGTACCGCCAAATGGTGCACAGATTTACGCTCGCGCAAGCGTCGACCGATCTGAATGGCCAAAGACAAAGACTCATTCAAACCAGCAGGCATAGGAAATCCCACCATGACATCCTTAAGAGCCTCAGAGAGACCCTTTCTGAACAAAGCTGCCAGCGCAGATTCATTCCACTGAGTGAGTACTGACCATTTCCTAAATTTCTGACAATATACTTCTATATCATCCTGACCCTGGCACAAAGCCAGCAAATTTTTCTCAGCCTGATCCACTGAATTAGGCTCATCGTACAGCAATCCGAGTGCCAGGAAAAACGCATCGACACTACTCAATGCAGGGTCTCCTGGCGCAAGAGAAAATGCCCAGTCTTGAGGGTCGCCGCGCAAAAAAGAAATAATAATCAAAACCTGTTGAATAGGATTACCAGAAGAATGAGGTTTCAAGGCCAGAAATAGCTTACAATTATTTTTGAAACTTAGAAACTTAGTTCTATCTCCAAAAAACAAATCAGGAATAGGAATTCTTGGTTATAACATAGATTTCTGATCAATAGTATCTTGAATTTTTTGTACATTTATAACGAGATTATGCATTGAAGAGCACAGACCCTGAATATCCATGTCCACACCTGTGTCCAGAATCACCCAATTGTCTAGGGGAAAAAAAAAAGTGAACACAGAGCAGAAAAAAAAAAATGATGTCAGAACTTTTTCTTTCCCTCTATTGAGAATCATTAGTGGGCTCCTTGTACTGTTATGTTTGCTAATGACAGGTGTTATGAAGGCAATCCAGAAACACAGTGTGCTTAGCGATCAGAGCGCACACAGTGATCTGACAAATACCCAAAAATACAAGAACGAGCTCTGAGACGTGGAAACTCTGTAGACTGCACACCTGATCCTATCCTAAACACAACTAAAAGCGGCTGTGGATTGCGCCTAACAACTACCTAGGCAACTCGGCACAGCCTAAGAAACTAGCTAGCCTGAAGATAGAAAAATAGGCCTGACTTGCCCCAGAGAAATTCCCCAAAGGAAAAGGCAGCCCCCCACATATAATGACTGTGAGTAAGATGAAAAGACAAAACGTAGGGATGAAATAGATTCAGCAAAGTGGGGCCCGATATTCTAGGACAGAGCGAGGACAGTAAAGCGAACTTTGCAGTCTACAAAAAACCCTAAAGCAAAACCACGCAAAGGGGGCAAAAAAAAACCACCGTGCCGAACTAACGGCACGGCGGTACACCCTTTGCGTCTCAGAGCTTCCAGCAAAACAAAAGACAAGCTGGACAGAAAAAAAGCAACAAAAAAGCAAAAAGCACTTAGCTATACAGAGCAGCAGGTCACAGGAACAATCAGGAGAAGCTCAGATCCAACACTGAAACATTGACAAGGAGCAAGGATAGCAGCATCAGGCGGAGTTAAGTAATGAAGCAGCTAACGAGCTCACCAGAACACCTGAGGGAGGAAGCTCAGAAGCTGCAGTACCACTTGTGACCACAGGAGTGAATTCAGCCACAGAATTCACAACAGTGGCTGGGCAATATACTACGTGGCTGGGCAATATACTACGTGACTGGGCAATATATTACGTGACTGGGCAATATATTACGTGACTGGGCAATATACTACGTGACTGGGCAATATACTACGTGGCTGGGCAATATACTACGTGGCTGGGCAATATACTACGTGACTGGGCAATAAACTACATGGCTGGGCAATATACTACGTGACTGGGCAATATAATATGTGGCTGTGCAATATACTACGTGACTGGGCAATACACTACGAGGTTGGGCAATATACTTCGTGGACATGCATATTCTAGAATACCCGATGCGTTAGAATCGGGCCACCATCTAGTTGGAAAATAATGTTGCACCCGCAAGATTTACAGTGAACAGTGGTGATGCTTTATGGGCATAAACGCTAATGACAGTTTCTCTTTAAAGAAATTAGATAGTATTCTGCTACAGATGGATCTGGATAAGTTGGAAACTTGGGCTGAAAGGTGGCAGATGAGGTTTAACAATGATAAATGTAAGGTTATAAACATGGGAAGAAGGAATCAATATCACCATTACACACTGAATGGGAAACCACTGGGTAAATCTGACAGGGAGAAGGACTTGGGGATCCTAGTTAATGATAAACTTACCTGGAGCAGCCAGTGCCAGGCAGCAGCTGCCAAGGCAAACAGGATCATGGGGTGCATTAAAAGAGGTCTGGATACACATGATGAGAGCATTATACTGCCTCTGTACAAATCCCTAGTTAGACCGCACATGGAGTACTGTGTCCAGTTTTGGGCACCGGTGCTCATGAAGGATATAATGGAACTAGAGAGAGTACTAAGGAGGGCAACAAAATTAATAAAGGGGATGGGAGAACTACAATACCCAGATAGATTAGCGAAATTAGGATAATTTAGTCTAGAAAAAAGACGACTGAGGGGCGATCTAATAACCATGTATAAGTATATAAGGGGACAATACAAATATCTCGCTGAGGATCTGTTTATACCAAGGAAGGTGACGGGCACAAGGGGGCATTCTTTGCGTCTGGAGGAGAGAAGGTTTTTCCACCAACATAGAAGAGGATTCTTTACTGTTAGGGCAGTGAGAATCTGGAATTGCTTGCCTGAGGAGGTGGTGATGGCGAACTCAGTCGAGGGGTTCAAGAGAGGCCTGGATGTCTTCCTGGAGCAGAACAATATTGTATCATACAATTATTAGGTTCTGTAGAAGGACGTAGATCTGGGGATTTATTATGATGGAATATAGGCTGAACTGGATGGACAAATGTCTTTTTTCGGCCTTACTAACTATGTTACTATGTTACTATGTAATTTCGACCATGAACTAGGAAAGAGTAGTGGAAAAAGAATGTTCACATTTAGGAACATTTTGTCCCTTGAATATTACTTTTGAGTTCACAATGAACTTGATTCACACCCAGGGTTGAATTTCTGGATATCAGATCACAGTGGTAAGCCAGCAGCTACTTCATGTCTGAAGTGTCCATAGTAGAACAGTCAACATTGTGGAAATTAGCTAGATATGAGCGTTCATGTTCTTGAGTAATACAGTAGTGACCCTCTAGTGACACATGAAAGGAATAATAGATGTTACAATAGCAATTCGTTAATAAAAATGTTAAGGCAGCAAAAATATTTGTTTCCAAACTGTAAAAAATTTGATTTTATGACAAAAGTAAAATGAGTGAGTTTATGGATCCTGTTCTCATTATGGCATTATTTTTAAATTAATGAATGACCCTACGGATGGTATTGAAAGTAAGCAACATGTTTTTTGCTGATATAAAACATGTTGACAACTGTAAGCTAGTGATCTGCTAATTCTCCAAATTTCGATTTCGGCAGTTTGCTCAAATTTACGTCAAAGTTATTCCATGTGAAGCAAATATTCTTCATTATGCTCCAAGGTCTATCCAGACCCCAGAGCATAATAAATGTAGGGTGGAACAATAACATTGCAGCCTTACAAAGTCATTTTGCCCTTAATAAGATACCCCTCTCATGACCCCATATAGTATGATGCAAGAAAAATTGCCCAAACATAGTAACATACCCCTGCAATGAACCCAATACAGTATGATGTCCTTTCACAGCCCTGAAACAATGTGTAAAGACCTTCCAAATAGTATACTGGCCCTCTATACAACTTAGTAGCTCTCCATACAGTATAGTGGCCCTTCATACCCTCCATACAGTATGATAGCCTCTACAACACATTCCACACAGGGTCACTTCCGTCTTTCTGTCTGTCCTTCTGTCTGTCTGTCTTTCTGTCACGGATATTCATTGGTCGCGGCCTCTGTCTGTCATGGAAATCCAAGTCGCTGATTGGTCGCGGCAAAACAGCCACGACCAACCAGCGACGGGCACAGTCCGGAAGAAAATGGCCGCTTCTTAATCCCCGCAGTCAGTGCCCGGCGCCCGCATACTCCCTTCCAGTCACCACTCACACAGGGTTAATGCCGGCGGTAACGGACCGCGTTATGCCGCGGGTAACGCACTCTGTAACCGCTGCTATTAACCCTGTGCATCCCCAACTTTTTACTATTGATGCTGCCTATGCGGCATCAATAGTAAAAAAAGGTAATGTTAAAAATAATAAAAAAACACAAAACCTGCTATTCTCACCCTCCGTAGTCCGCCGAGCTGCTTGCGCCTGCCGCCATCTTCCGTTCCCGGCAATGCACTGCGAAATTACCCAGAAGACTTAGCGGTCTCGCGAGACCGCTAAGTCATCTGGGTAATTTCGCAATGCATCCTGGGAACGGGAGATGGCGACAGCCGCGCACGTATCGTCGGAGCTTCGGTGGATCCCAGGGGTGAGTATATAACTATTTTTTATTTTAATTATTTTTTTAACAGGGATATGGTGCCCACACTGCTGTATAGTACGTGGGCTGTGTTAGATACCGCGTGGCTGCAATATACTACATAGGCAGTGCTATATACTATGTGGGCTGTGTGATATACTCTGTGGGCTGTGCAATATATTACGTGGCCACTGTTATATACTGCATGGGCAGTGTTATATACTACGTGGCTGCTATATACTGAGTGGGCTGTGCTATATATTACATGGCCACTGTTATATACTGCGTTGGCAGTGTTATACACTACGTGGCTGCTATATACTGCATGGGCTGTGATATATATTACGTGGCCAGTGTTATATACTGCGTGGCTGTGTTATATACTATGTTTCCGGTGTTATATACTATGTCGCCTGTGTTATATACTGCGTGGCTGCAATATACTGCGTGGGGTGTGTTATATAGTACGTGACTGTGTTATATACTGCGTGGCCACTGTTATATATTGCGTGGCCTGTATTAATGCATTGGGTATTCTACAATATGTATGTATATAGCAGCCACATAGAATATAGCACAGGCCACGTAGTATTTGTCTGCTATGTACTACATGGCTCATATATACTACATGGCCTGTGCTATATATATGTGGCTGCTATATACATACATAAATATATATTCTAGAATACCCGATGCATTAGAATCGGGCCACCATCTAGTACATTATAATTGCCCCACACAACTGTCCACACAGTATAACGAACCGCCCACAACCCTCCACAATGTATAATGGACCACACCCAATCCTATAATGTCCCAAATACAGTACAATGGCCCCCACATAGCCCTCAAGTGGCCCCACATAGCCTTCCAAATAGTATAATGGCCCCTATATAACCATTCACACTGTTTGATGGCCCCCATACAACCCTCCACATAATATGAGGAACCTCTCAGAACCCTACACATTGTACTGTATAATGGCCGACACACAGTATAATGGCCCCCACTAGCCCTTCAAACAGTATAATGGCCCCCTATGTAGCCTTCCAAACAGTATAATGGCCCCATACAACCCTCCACACAGTGGAAACTCCTCTTCATGCATCTTAAAGGTCTACTTGGCTTTGAAATCCGCAGGGGAGAGTGAAGATGCAGAAAAAGGACATTGTGCTTCATGTCAAAGGAAAGAGACTGGCACGAGTTCCATTAAGGACAAGGCAGTTAAGTGTTAGGAGTCGAGTTCCCACCACTGCACAGGGGGAATCTCGAGCCATGTCTGCTGCGGTCTCCCATTCTGCTTCAGCCGCAGTGGAACCTGCTCAGCGGAGACGTCGGTCCCAGCGTCTCGCTCAGTTTGATACTGTGCAAAGGGTTACTGCTGCCTTTCCAGGTTCTGCTTTTAAAGCCAGCACTGGTCAGCGGTGTGCAGGCTTTTCTGGGACTAAGTCCTGCTTTGCAGACACTGAGCATGCCCACGGGAGGACCTCTCATTGGAGGTCGGGGGTCACATGCTCAGGCCCTGTAGCAACTCCTATTGGACCACTTGTAAGGTCCTTATCTGCTACAATTATAAAAGAGCTCAGCGCCAGTGTGGTCATGTCTGGATGTGGTTAGGGTTGGTTGAAATAATCCCCTAGAATACCGGCACCTCCTGTGAGGAGTTTGTATGTTTGTATTCAGGGCCTTGGCTAAAATAAGCCGCTAGAATACAGGCACCTCCACTGAGGAGTTTTTTGGCTTTTTCTCTGACTGCATGACCACAGTTTTGCTCTGTTTGGTAGCTGTGTACCTCTGTGAGGTTAACAGGGCACAGCATCTTGTTTCTAGCAAATCTGTGGAGTTAACAGTTCGCTTATACCGCCACCATTTGCCAGCAGCAGGTTCCTCTCCTGCACGGTGGACCCCGGGTTGCGAACGCACCTATTAATACATATATATATACTCGGTGCGTTCAGCCAACCCTAACATAATACTAGCGCCAGGGTCTGGCTAGTAAATGGCGGACAAACAGCAATCCTTGTGGTACATCCAGCAGCTGGAGGGTAGGTTGGCGGCTCTCGAGCGCACAACCTCAGCTGTGGATGTTACCGCAGTTGCTGTTCAGGCTGCTAGCGTGGCTGCAGCAACCTTGTCCACGGCCACCCCTGTTCTGACTCTTTCTCGCCTCCCGCTGCCAGAGAAATTTTCTGGTGATAGAAAATCTTGTAGGGGTTTCGTGAGCCAGTGCTCTATATACCTTGAGCTCCTGGCCGCACGTTTCCTTACAGAGCAGGCAAAGGTGGGATTTATTGTGTGTCTCCTGTCGGACAGGGCGTTGGAGTGGACTACGCCGCTGTGGGAGCGTGGCGATCATGTGGTGCAGAGTGCTCCACTGTTCCTGAGAACTCTGAAACAGGTCTTTTTATGGCCTCGAGTCACCCATGATACAGCGCTCCAGCCTCCATCTGTTGGCATTGACTCAGGGCTCGTCCTTGGTCAGCCATTTTGCCATCCACTTCCACACCCTAGCATCTGAGCTGGAGTGGTGGGATAAAGCCCTTATCCCTATATTTTGGAGGGGTCTGGCTGACCACGTGAAGGACGCTCTGGCCACAAGGGAGATTCCCGACACACTGGATGAGTTAATAACTGTGTCTACCTGTATTGACCTCTGATTTCACGAGCGGAGGTTAGAGCAGACCCAGTGCAGGCAGAGGTTTCGGCTGGCTCCCACCTACAACAAACCTTTGGAATCTCCAGTCCTGGTCCCTGAGTCACATGCGGCCATGGAAGTGTCACAAGTGGGATCTAAGTCACGGACCTCTCGTACACTCAAGATCTGCCATGTTTGCCAGCAGTCAGGACATCTTGCCGCCAGATGTTCACAGCGATCAAGGAAACGTCAGCATCTAGTGGTATTAGGTGGAGCTACACTAGACACTGCGACATTTGTCCCCAAATTGTCCTTTAAGGGGACAATTACAATAGGCTCATTCATGCACTCGGTAGAGCTCTGCGCGGACTCTAGGGTGGAGGGCAATTTTATGTCTTCTGCCTTCGCCCAACATCACGCAAAACCCCTGGTAATGTTAGCTCAACCAGTAACTGTACAAGTGGTGAATGGGTAGACACTGCCCTCCCAGATAACACACCAGACCATCCCTTTCACTCTGTCCTTGTCACCATCTCATCTGGAGATTATATCTCTGCTCATCATTCCTGAGGGAATTGATGAGGTCCTGTTAGGGTACAGTCACACTATACGATTTACCTACGATCACGACCAGCGATATGACCTGGCCGTGATCGTAGGTAAATCGTAGTGTGGTCGCTGGGGAGCTGTCACACAGACAGCTCTCCAGCGACCAACGATGCCGAGGTCCCTGGGCAACCAGGGTAAACATCGGGTAAGTAAGCGCAGGACCGCGCTTAGTTACCCGATGTTTACCCTGGTTACAAGCGTTAAACTAAAAAAAAACAAACAGCACATACTTACATTCTGGTGTCCGTCAGGTCCCTTGCAGTCTGCTTCCCACACTCAGTGACTGCCGGCCGTAAAGTGAAAGTGAAAGCACAGCCGCTGTGCTCTGCTTTCACTTCACGGCCGGCAGTCACAGTGCGGGAAGCAGAGACGGCAAGGGACCTGACGGACACCAGAATGTAAGTATGTGCTGTTTTTTTTTTTTTTAGTTTAACGCTTGTAACCAGGGTAAACATCGGGTAACTAAGCGCGGTCCTGCGCTTAGTTACCCGATGTTTACCCTGGTTACAAGCGAACGCATCGCTGGATCGCATCGCTAGATCGCTAGATCGGTGTCACACACACCGATCTAGCGATGACAGCGGGAGATCCAGCGATGAAAGAAAGTTCCATACGATCTGCTACGACGTACGATTCTCAGCAGGATCCCTGATCGCTGCTGCGTGTCAGACACAGCGATATCGTAATGATATCGCTGGAACGTCACGAATCGTACCGTCGTAGCGATCGAAATGTTATAGTGTGACGGTACCCTTAGGGATGCCTTGGCTATGGTATCACTCTCCTTATATCAAGTGGTCAACAGGCAGAATTTTAGGATGGGATGAATCTTGTGGTTGTAGATGTCAGAGGGAAAGCGTTCATGTTGCTACATTTGATGTACCCGCAGATCTATCCTCTCTCCCCAAGCAATATTGGCCCTATGCGGACATGTTCTCCAAAAGGGCTGCGGAGACCCTTCCGCCTCACTGCCCCTATGACTGTCCTATTGACCTCTTGCCTGGTGCTGAGCCTCCCCGGGGTCGAGTCTATCCGTTGTCTCTCCCGGAGATGGAGGCAATGTCACAGTATATCCGAGAGAATCTGGCAAGAGGATTCAGTGGGAAGTCAGTGTTACCTGCAGGGGCTGGGTTCTTCTTTTACAGAAGAAGAGCGGAGAACTGTGTCTATGCAAAGACTACAGGGGTCTTAACGCCATCACTGTTAAGAATAAGTACCCACTATCCCTGATATCTGAGCTTTTTGATAGGCTACGGGGAGCAAGGGTATTTACTAAATTAGATCGGCGGGGTGC
This sequence comes from Ranitomeya imitator, assembly GCF_032444005.1. Classification (NCBI taxonomy): domain Eukaryota; kingdom Metazoa; phylum Chordata; class Amphibia; order Anura; family Dendrobatidae; genus Ranitomeya; species Ranitomeya imitator. The sequence goes on from NC_091283.1 coordinate 51,569,246, forward strand.
TTACAACCTGATTTTCATCTGTGAGGGGGACGAATGGAAGATGGCTTTTAACACCAGGGATGGGCACTATGAATATCTGGTGATGCCCTTCGGGCTCTGTAATGCCCCAGCCGTTATCCCCAGCCGTTATCCAAGACTTTGTAAACTACATCTTCCGGGATATGCTTTCCACCTCTGTCATAGTTTATCTGGATGATATTCTCATCTACTCTTCAGATCTTGACTCCCACTGGAGAGAGGTTTGCAAGGTCTTCGACCTCCAATGGGCTAACTCCCTCTATGCCAAGTTGGAGAAGTGTGTGTTTGAGCAGGAGTCCTTGCCTTTCCTTGGCTATATCATGTCTGCCCAGGGATTGGCTATGTATCCTGTCAAGCTACAGGCTGTGATGGACTGGCAGGAACCCCATTCTCTCAAAGTGTTGCAGCACTTTATGGGGTTCATTAATTACTATCGCCAGTTCATTCCCCACTTCTCAACTTTGGTAGCTCCCTTGGTTGCCCTCACCAAGAAGGGAGCAAATCCCAAGTTGTGGTAAGAGGAGGTCTCCAAGGCCTTTCTTGATTAAGTTACACTTCGCTAGCGCTCCCATCCTACATCGCCCCGATGTAGATAAGCCATTTATAATGGAGGTGGATGCCTCATCCGTTGGTGCTGGAGCAGTCCTCTTCCAAAAGGATGCTCAAGGTCGGAAGCATCCTTGCTTCTTCTTCTCCAAGACCTTTTCACCAGCGGAGAGGAATTATTCCATCCAGGACAGGGAGTTGCTAGCTATGAAGTTGGCTTTCTCAGAGTGGAGACACTTCCTGGAAGGGGCTCGCTTTCCCTTCCAGGTGATCACAGACCATAAAAACTTGGTGTACTTACAGACAGCCCAGCGGCTAAATTCTTGTCAGGTTAAATGGTCCCTGTTCTTCTCCCGGTTCCATTTCACCCTCCATTTTCTTTCCGGGGAGAAGAATGTTCGTGCCAACGCTCTCTCTTGCTCTATAGTGTCATCAGAGGAGGAGGAGCCTCAGTTTATTGTCTCTTCAGAGAGCCTGAGAACTGTGGCTCGGGTTTCGCTAGAGTCTGTGCCCCTGGCAAGACTTTCGTTCCATCTAATTTGCGATCAGAGGTTCTCTCTTGGGCTCACTCGTCCAGAGTGGGTGGACATTTTGGGACCAAGAGGACATCTGAGCTCTTGGCGAGGACGTATTGGTTGCCGCATATGACCCGTGACGTCGAGGACTATATTCGGGCGTGTGTCTCCTGCACCAAGAATCGGTCTCCTCGGCAACAGCCTCCTGGGCAATTTTACCCCCTGCTGGTGGCAGACAGGCCCTGGGAGATGGTTGGGATGGACTTTGTGGTAGGCTCACCCAAGTCTTGTAGCTGTACAGTTATCTGGGTAGTCACCGACCATTTTTCTAAGATGGTGCACTTGCTTCCACTTCCACGGTTACCTTCAGCACGGGCTTTAGCGGCGTTGTTCGTCAAACATGTTTTCCGTTTACTTGGCATGCCTGACAAAATTGTCAGTGACCGGGGTCCTCGGTTTGCGTCTTGGTTCTGAAGAGAACTCTGTCGTTTACTCAGCATTGAGCTGAATCTCTCTTCTGCATACCATCCCGAGATGAATGGGTTCGTAGAGAGGGCCAACCAGACTCTGGTCACATACTTACGACATTTTGTCTCTGCCAGGCAGGATGACTGGGCATCTTTGCTACCTTGGACGGAATTTGCTTTAAACAACGCCATAGCTGACTCTACCAGGCAGACTCCTTTTCTCCTTAAGTACGGCCAGCATCCGCATGTTCCTGTGCCCATGCCCATGTCATCCACCGATTCTAGGGTGGCAAACAGGGCTGTGGAGGCATGTGACATTTGAGACCACACAGGATGCCATCCGGGCCTCCAAGGAGAGAATGAGGGTTTCTGCTGATGCACACCGGCACCCCGCGCCGACCTTTGCTACTGGCGACTTAGTGTGGCTCTCCATCCGTAACATCAGGCTGCGAGATGAGTCCGCTAAGTTGGCCCCTCACAACATAGGCCCTTTCAAGGTTCTGGAACAGGTCAACCCTGTGGTCTACCGTTTGGCTATTCCTCTGCACCTTGGTATCATCGACACCTTTCATGACCACTTGTAAGGTCCTTGTCTGCTACAACTATAAAAGGTTTGCATGGCTGCATGGCCATGCACTAGTATCAAACCAAAGTCTATGAGCTCAGCGCCAGGTCCTCCTCCGGTGAGGAGTTTGTATGTGTGTATTCAGGGCCTTGGCTGAAATAAGCCGCTATAATACCGGCACCTCCAATGAGGAGTTGTTTGCTGTCTCTCTGACTGCATGACCACAGTTTTGATCTGTTCGGTAGCTGTGTACCTCTGTGAGGTTAACAGGGCACAGCATCTTATTTCTAGCGAATCTGTGGAGTTAACATAGTTCGCTTATACCGCCATATAGCGCCATTTGTCAGCAGCAGGTTCCTCTTCTGCAAGGTGGACCCAGGGTTGCGAACGCACCTATTAATACATATATATGTATATTCGGTGCATTCCGCCAACCCTAACTGTAAGCTGCCTCTTTCATGACTTTTTAAAATCAGCAAACTTTGGCAAGGTGGCACAAAGCGAATCACAAAAATTTCTCGCAAACTGATTTGCTTATCTCTAATGTTAAGTACAGCAAATGCATTTTTGCATATATAGAACATAAAAGGGGTTAAAGGAGTTATCCAAGACTTTTATAATTTTTGTGTATTGTGCTAAGAACTTACAGATAGCTGACTGCTAACTACCTGCCTGTTGTTCACATGGAAGATCTCTACCAGCTCAACAGGTGATTCACCTGCACAATTTTATCTCTCGTCAACAGAGCATCTCTTATTGTCTGCTCTGTTGAAAGGGGGTCACTGCATCTCCCCCTATTATTTATCTTTGTGTTATTCACAGACTACTACTCCCCTTTTCTATCTGAAGTAGTACAACAGTTTCAGTCTGCAGTATTTGTCCAATGTTTTTTGCCCTTTCATGACCTATTTCTAATGCTGAGCTGTGTGCTCTGAGGTCCTTTCTATAGGCTCTAACACAATTAAATGGCTGCTGGCTTTCCTGCCTAAGCTTTTGTTGTGGCTCTGATATTGCCTCCTTGCTGTACTATGTTCTGTGATAGCTGTAAAGCATTTTGATAAATCCTTTGTGATGGCGCCTGAGGACATGTGAGCCCTCTCTAATTGATGAAATTTTTGTCAATATGCAGTATGGTGCCGAGCATTATTTTGCGGACTCGTGTAAATGGAAACACAAATTGTTGTAATCTGCTGGGCCAAGCAAATCTCATGACATTTGACTCACAAGAAATTTGCATCAAATCAATTCATTAATCTTTAGTCAGCACCATAATTAATATCACAGTGGGGCTGAGCTGGTTAATAACATATTTTTCTTAATATTTGCAGTTACAGTGCAACGAGTCAATATTTTGAAATTTGTTTTTCAGTCTTGACAATGGACTTGGAATCTTCAGAAAGAACTGAGCTCACCTATCAGTCCCACTTCTGCCAAATGTTTCTTAATCTTGGCAATGTACTTGGAGTCTAGTCAAAGAACTAAGTTGACTTATGTGGCTAATGAGTAACTTCATATCAACACCTTAACTACAGTATATTGCTCATGAGGGATTTCATCTATAAGAAGTGCTAACACACCTAGTGTTACATTTAATTCAAAAAACCTTTGAAAAAAAAAAGCGGGTTGCAGCCACCGTGACAACCAGGGATTCAAGCTAAACCAGGGATTCAAGCAAAACCAGGGATTCAAGCTGAAAACCAGGGATTCAAGCTTCAGGAGGCTAATTTGCATATTCCAGGTGCCTTCTGGGAGAAGCGAAGTCTCCCTAAGCTAGAAGATCGTTGGATACAGCCGGGACCAGCTGCTTCGAAAGCATCACCAAACCAGGGATTCAAGCTTTAGGAGGCTAATTTGCATATTCCAGGTGCCTTCTGGGAGAAGCGAAGTCTCCCTAAGCTAGAAGATCGTTGGGTACAGCCGGGACCAGCTGCTTCGAAAGCATCACCAAACCGCGCGCCTTACGGCGCGTGAATTTTTGCCTGTAGGACATTATTGCAAGAGAGCTTGGCTGAGTAGATTACACAAGAAGGAAAACACACAGCAAGTCAGCAGGATCTAGGAGCAACATGGCAGATGTGACAACCTACATGGTGAGCTGCAGCATGTGCTACATGTTCACAGATCGACCAGAAGAAGAATCCAATTTCACCTGTCAGAAGTGTAGACTAGTGGCCCTTTTAGAAGAAAAGGTGCGGGGTCTGGAAGAAAGAATAGCAACTTTGAAACTCATCAAAGAGAATGAAGACTTTCTAGACAGAACAGAAGCATCTCTACTGGTCACAGAAGGTGCAAAAAGTGTCAGAGAACCTCCAAAAGCAGATGAGTGGAAGCATGTGACCAAAAGAAGCAAGAAGACCATGGAGAAATCACCAACCACACAACTGAAGAACCGATATCAAATCTTTGTAGAGGATGAAGATGGCACACCTAAGAATGAAGCAATACCAGCAAGCAAAAAAGAAAAGGGCACACAGCAACAAGTGACAGCAAAAAGTACAGCCAAGAAGCAACGAAGAGTGGTGGTGGTGGGAGACTCACTACTGAGAGGCACCGAAGCAGCCATCTGCAGACCGGACATAACTGCAAGAGAAGTATGCTGCCTTCCAGGTGCGGTGATCAAGGATGTGACCGATAGGATACCAAAGCTCTTCAGCTCCAAGGACGTCCACCCATTTCTTCTGATACATGTTGGCACCAATGACACGGCAAGGAAGGACCTACCGACAATCTGCAAGGACTTTGAAGAGTTGGGGAAGAAAGTAAAGGAACTGGATGCACAGGTAGTTTTTTCTTCTATCCTTCCAGTAGACGGGCATGGCACCAGGAGATGGAACAGGATCCTTGATGCAAACAACTGGCTAAGACGATGGTGCAGACAACAAGGATTTGGATTCCTGGACCACGGTGTGAATTACTGGTATGATGGACTCCTCGCCAGAGACGGACTACACCTCAACAAACCTGGGAAACACACATTCGCCAGAAGACTCGCTACACTCATCAGGAGGGCGTTAAACTAGAAGAAGAGGGGACGGGAAGAAAAACATTAGACTCGAACAAAGACGACCCAGGAAAACATACTCAGAAGGGAGGTAAGAACATTTCTAAAACAATCCACAGTGAGGAGATTGGAACAAAACAAAATCCTCTAAACTGCATGCTCACAAACGCCAGAAGCCTGACAAACAAGATGGAAGAACTAGAAGCAGAAATATCTACAGGTAACTTTGACATAGTGGGAATAACCGAGACATGGTTAGATGAAAGCTATGACTGGGCAGTTAACTTACAGGGTTACAGTCTGTTTAGAAAGGATCGTAAAAATCGGAGAGGAGGAGGGGTTTGTCTCTATGTAAAGTCTTGTCTAAAGTCCACTTTAAGGGAGGATATTAGCGAAGGGAATGAGGATGTCGAGTCCATATGGGTTGAAATTCATGGAGGGAAAAATGGTAACAAAATTCTCATTGGGGTCTGTTACAAACCCCCAAATATAACAGAAAGCATGGAAAGTCTACTTCTAAAGCAGATAGATGAAGCTGCAACCCATAATGAGGTCCTGGTTATGGGGGACTTTAACTACCCGGATATTAACTGGGAAACAGAAACCTGTGAAACCCATAAAGGCAACAGGTTTCTGCTAATAACCAAGAAAAATTATCTTTCACAATTGGTGCAGAATCCAACCAGAGGAGCAGCACTTTTAGACCTAATACTATCTAATAGACCTGACAGAATAACAAATCTGCAGGTGGTTGGGCATTTAGGAAATAGCGACCACAATATTGTGCAGTTTCACCTGTCTTTCACTAGGGGGACTTGTCAGGGAGTCACAAAAACATTGAACTTTAGGAAGGCAAAGTTTGAACAGCTTAGAGATGCCCTTAATCTGGTAGACTGGGACAATATCCTCAGAAATGAGAATACAGATAATAAATGGGAAATGTTTAAGAACATCCTAAATAGGCAGTGTAATCGGTTTATACCTTGTGGGAATAAAAGGACTAGAAATAGGAAAAACCCAATGTGGCTAAACAAAGAAGTAAGACAGGCAATTAACAGTAAAAAGAAAGCATTTGCACTACTAAAGCAGGATGGCACCATTGAAGCTCTAAAAAACTATAGGGAGAAAAATACTTTATCTAAAAAACTAATTAAAGCTGCCAAAAAGGAAACAGAGAAGCACATTGCTAAGGAGAGTAAAACTAATCCCAAACTGTTCTTCAACTATATCAATAGTAAAAGAATAAAAACTGAAAATGTAGGCCCCTTAAAAAATAGTGAGGAAAGAATGGTTGTAGATGACGAGGAAAAAGCTAACATATTAAACACCTTCTTCTCCACGGTATTCACGGTGGAAAATGAAATGCTAGGTGAAATCCCAAGAAACAATGAAAACCCTATATTAAGGGTCACCAATCTAACCCAAGAAGAGGTGCGAAACCGGCTAAATAAGATTAAAATAGATAAATCTCCGGGTCCGGATGGCATACACCCACGAGTACTAAGAGAACTAAGTAATGTAATAGATAAACCATTATTTCTTATTTTTAGTGACTCTATAGCGACAGGGTCTGTTCCGCAGGACTGGCGCATAGCAAATGTGGTGCCAATATTCAAAAAGGGCTCTAAAAGTGAACCTGGAAATTATAGGCCAGTAAGTCTAACCTCTATTGTTGGTAAAATATTTGAAGGGTTTCTGAGGGATGTTATTCTGGATTATCTCAATGAGAATAACTGTTTAACTCCATATCAGCATGGGTTTATGAGAAATCGCTCCTGTCAAACCAATCTAATCAGTTTTTATGAAGAGGTAAGCTATAGACTGGACCACGGTGAGTCATTGGACGTGGTATATCTCGATTTTTCCAAAGCGTTTGATACCGTGCCGCACAAGAGGTTGGTACACAAAATGAGAATGCTTGGTCTGGGGGAAAATGTGTGTAAATGGGTTAGTAACTGGCTTAGTGATAGAAAGCAGAGGGTGGTTATAAATGGTATAGTCTCTAACTGGGTCGCTGTGACCAGTGGGGTACCGCAGGGGTCAGTATTGGGACCTGTTCTCTTCAACATATTCATTAATGATCTGGTAGAAGGTTTACACAGTAAAATATCGATATTTGCAGATGATACAAAACTATGTAAAGCAGTTAATACAAGAGAAGATAGTATTCTGCTACAGATGGATCTGGATAAGTTGGAAACTTGGGCTGAAAGGTGGCAGATGAGGTTTAACAATGATAAATGTAAGGTTATACACATGGGAAGAGGGAATCAATATCACCATTACACACTGAACGGGAAACCACTGGGTAAATCTGACAGGGAGAAGGACTTGGGGATCCTAGTTAATGATAAACTTACCTGGAGCAGCCAGTGCCAGGCAGCAGCTGCCAAGGCAAACAGGATCATGGGGTGCATTAAAAGAGGTCTGGATACACATGATGAGAGCATTATACTGCCTCTGTACAAATCCCTAGTTAGACCGCACATGGAGTACTGTGTCCAGTTTTGGGCACCGGTGCTCAGGAAGGATATAATGGAACTAGAGAGAGTACAAAGGAGGGCAACAAAATTAATAAAGGGGATGGGAGAACTACAATACCCAGATAGATTAGCGAAATTAGGATTATTTAGTCTAGAAAAAAGACGACTGAGGGGCGATCTAATAACCATGTATAAGTATATAAGGGGACAATACAAATATCTCGCTGAGGATCTGTTTATACCAAGGAAGGTGACGGGCACAAGGGGGCATTCTTTGCGTCTGGAGGAGAGAAGGTTTTTCCACCAACATAGAAGAGGATTCTTTACTGTTAGGGCAGTGAGAATCTGGAATTGCTTGCCTGAGGAGGTGGTGATGGCGAACTCAGTCGAGGGGTTCAAGAGAGGCCTGGATGTCTTCCTGGAGCAGAACAATATTGTATCATACAATTATTAGGTTCTGTAGAAGGACGTAGATCTGGGTACTTATTATGATGGAATATAGGCTGAACTGGATGGACAAATGTCTTTTTTCGGCCTTACTAACTATGTTACTATGTTACTATGTTACTATGTTACATCCCCTTTAAGAGCAACCGGACCTAGTGCCGTGTACCCCACTGCCCAGGCAGGCGACTCAACTTTGGCGTCACGAACAGGATGGACCGACCCATTGAAATGGGTCCTGTGCGTCATGGACTGTAATGGACTGTATTGATTTGTTTAATGGCCGCCATTATTGCACCATGAGGCGGGTAAAGGAAGAAGATGTGTTGCCATGGGTGGAGTTTAAGAACCGGCGCAAAAGCTGGATCCACCCACTACAGACACTTTGATGCTAATAAAACATGTCCGTCACCAGGACGGATCCGCCCTCGGAGATGGCTGGCAGGAAGGTGGAAGAGAGACCGCCCACGAAAAAGGAAAGAGAAAGTGATGGAGCAGGACGTGGGAAAGCGTGGCTGCAAGCAACCCAGTAAAGGAGATGGCGAATAGCAGTGGAGAGCCGCCGGAACCTGCCGACACCAGGCGGAGATGTCCCATTTCCACATCGACAAGAAACCTCGGACCTGAAGCCTACCTTGGACCCGGAGCTCCTCGGCGCGCAGATGGAGGAGCTGGCCCGATGACTCCTGCGGACCCAGATGACAGCGGTGGCTGTGGATGGAAGAAGTCCCTCATCCAGAGGATGACGTCTGTGCAGCTTCAGATTACATCACCAGTGCTCACGGCCTCAGCGGAGCTGGAGGGAGCAACGCTGCTGCAGGAAATGGCACCGAAGGATGACCCGGAGCCAGAAAGCAAGGCCCTGCTGAAAAAGATGGCGGCGCCGACAACAGACCTGGAGCCAGCACCTTTGACCCCAATGGAGCCGGAAAGCGAGAGGATGCAATCTGAGATGACAACGCCACAGCACCAGGCCCTGCAACCAGCGATCCTGACCCCAGCGGAGGCAAAGAAAAACACCGGCACCGGTGAGACAGGTATGCAAACTGCCCCCGTAGCCGAAGAAACCCTAGTGGGACCCTTAGCAATCCCGCCGACTGTATCACCTGGCCAGTCAGTAACTGTCACAGTAACCTGGGACCGTATGACTGATATGGGAGATTTACTTACTGAGCCAATGGTACCTGAACCATCGTCCTTGAAAGTATGAAGGCCTAAAGAGACTATTCGTTGGAGGCACCCTATTACGGACCTTATGGAGTTCACAATAGAGGTCCAAACAGCAGCTAATAGCGTGGAGATAATAGGAACAGAGGAGTATTGTAGACAACAGATATTAACCCCTTCACGACATGTGCCATATTAGTACGGCGCCCCTTTGATGTGGGCTCCGGCGGTGAGCCCACAATAAAGCTACGACATGTCAGCTGTTTTGTACAGCTGACATGTGCCCGCAATAGCAGCGGGTGGAATCGCGTTCCACTCGCCTCTATTAACCAGTTAAATGCCGCTGTCAAACGCTGATGTGCGCATCGCTGACCCCTGTCACGTGATTGGGGTCAGCGATGCGTCGGCATGACAGCCATCTCCTTGAGACCTCTAGCCGAAGAAACCCTAGTGGGACCCTTAGCAATCCCGCCGACTGTATCACCTGGCCAGTCAGTAACTGTCACAGTAACCTGGGACCGTATGACTGATATGGGAGATTTACTTACTGAGCCAATGGTACCTGAACCATCGTCCTTGAAAGTATGAAGGCCTAAAGAGACTATTCGTTGGAGGCACCCTATTACGGACCTTATGGAGTTCACAATAGAGGTCCAAACAGCAGCTAATAGCGTGGAGATAATAGGAACAGAGGAGTATTGTAGACAACAGATATTAACCCCTTCACGACATGTGCCATATTAGTACGGCGCCCCTTTGATGTGGGCTCCGGCGGTGAGCCCACAATAAAGCCACGACATGTCAGCTGTTTTGTACAGCTGACATGTGCCCGCAATAGCAGCGGGTGGAATCGCGATCCACTCGCCTCTATTAACCAGTTAAATGCCGCTGTCAAACGCTGATGTGCGCATCGCTGACCCCTGTCACGTGATTGGGGTCAGCGATGCGTCGGCATGACAGCCATCTCCTTGAGACCTCTATGGTTGTTGATGCCAGATTGCTGTGAGCGCCACCCTGTGGTCGGCGCTCATAGCAATGCAGGAACATAGGAGCGATCAGAGCCAATCGAGTTGTGCCAGCTTCTAGCCTCCCATAGAGGCTATTGAAGCATGGCAAAAGTTAAAAAAAATGTTTTAAATAATATGAAAAAAATAAAAAAAGTATAAAAATTTAAATCACTCCCCCTTGCCTCATTCAAAATAAAACAATAAAAAAAATTTCAAACATACACATATTTGGTATCGCCGCTTTCAGAAACAGCCGATCTATCAATAAAAAAAGGATTAAGCTGATCGCTAAACGGCATAGTGAGAAAAAAATTCAAAACCCAGAATTACTTTTTTTTGTCACTGCGACATTGCATTAAAATGAAATAACGGGCGATAAAAAGAACATATCTGCACCAAAATGGTATCATTAAAAATGCCAGCTTGGCATGCAAAAAAATAAGCCCTCACCTGATCCGAGATCCTGAAAAATGGAAACGCTACGGGTATCGGAAAATTGCACAATTTATTTTTTTTTAGCAAAGTTTGGATTTTTTTTTCACCACTTAGATAAAAAATAACCTACACATGTTTGGTGCCTATGAACTCGTAATGACCTGGACAATCAAAATGGCTGGTCAGTTTCAGCATTTAGTAAACCTAGCAAAAAAGCCAAACAAAAAACAAGTGTGGGATTGCACTTTTTTTTTGCAATTTCACCACACTTGGAATTTTTTTCCCGTGTTTCTAGTACAAGACATGGTAAAACCAATGGCGTTGTTCAAAGGTACAATATGTCCCGCAAAAAAAGAAGCCCTTGCATGGCCATATTGATGGAAACATAAAAAAGTTATGGCTCTGGGAAGGAGGGGAGCGAAAAACGAAAACGCAAAAATGAAAAAGGGCACTGTCATGAAGGGGTTAAAACTGGCCACAGAAGAGAAACAACGCAGAGCTAGATGAAAGGCTATGGAGGAACGTAATATGCTAGTTAAAGTTAAAGCCAGAACCCACAACTGTAATTCAACAGGCAGAGGACCAATAAGATCTGGAACAGGGGGGACATAAGGAACGGTTTGTCAACCGCAGAGACGTTGAGTCACATCTCTTAAGGGGACACCCTGACCGTGATCTGTACCCCGGTGACAAATTAACCTTTACCTGGCACCAAGGAGAAAGGGTATACCATGCTCTACATGTAAAAAGGTGCCCAGGACAGCATATTCACACCCGTGTAGCCACGGAAGGTGGAACGCAGACCCGGGCTACACAGACTTTTGAAGCAGGACAGTGTTCCATGGAGTCACCTGCTGACACCTACGAACTTCCCCAGTCAGGAAGCCGTGCACACTAGAACCTGCCCTGGAAGAATCATTAAAGAGATATTCACCTGAGTGAAAGTAATGTTGTAATTATGTTTTGTTGATGTTTTCTTTCCAGTCCAAAAGGACAATAGGGTAATGGACAATAATTACCTGACAACTTTTGCCCTGTAAATAGTTTGGCACCTGTTCAGGAGCCCCTTATTGGTTTTGTCACGGGCTGGCAGCGTGAGTAAGACCGTGTTTACCAGTTTTGCTTTTCAGACTTGGAGCAGAACTGTATGTCGTACCAGAGGCCAGGACTGGTCAATATGCCTTGTATGTTTGCACTTTCTTTTACCTGTGTGTACTTGTATTATGTTTGTTATGCAACGTTCAAGAAACTGCACCTTCCACAAAGGGAAGCCAAGTTATGCCAGTTAACCTGCTGAAATAATAATATGTCTCAACCTGTGTTTATGTTTTCATTTTCCAGTCCGAAAGTACTGGTGTTAACGGGAGGGAGTGTAACACCCCAGGTGACCGGTTGTTACAGTGATATTGCCTTCCTTTCAGGGAGGGTAATATCATGCTTGGAGGCAAGGGGGATCCTATTTACCCGGTAAGGCACTTATACACAAAACATTCCAAATCCAGGCCAGAAGGGGGAGCTCTGAACCCGGATGCAAGGGGGCTTCCCTCAGATATATGTATCCTGGCCTGGAGGAGGAGTTAAGTTAGTTGGTCCAGAGAGACCAGAGAAGGAGGTCTGGAACTGAGTGTAGACAGGGGAGCCGTGCAGCCAGGATTGAGCTGCAGCTCCAGGAAAGAAGGAGAACCCAAGGAGTTGAATATGGTGGAGCTACTGAGGGAAGGAGCAGAAGAGAGATAAAGGGCTCAGAGGGGAACTGCGACTGGGCACCCTCAGAGCCAGAATGCAGAAACCGGGCACTGGAAGCCGATGTCATGTTGCTCTCCAGGACGAATGACAGAACCGGAGGGCTGAGAACTGAATGTGATTTGCTCACACCACACCTGAAGACGCAGCAGCATCTGAAGAGCCTGGCTCATGGTAGAGACCCTGTAAAACAGTTCAAACTGTCTGCCATACAGGTACCTTTCCCATTCATCTATTGCCTCCAGGTCGGCCGGACAACCGCGACATTTGTACCTGGTACCCTGGACTGAGATGGACTGCTACAATCAGTAAACCAGGTAAAGGCTATTATACATTGTCCTTTGTTATTTATCGGCATACACCATCATTGCCACCCCCACCTTGGGAGCCCTGGGGACCTCGCTTCACCTGTGGGAAGCATCACCATCCACCCACCATACCATCACTCCAGGGAACCCCTTTAGTGGCGTCTGTCCCTACTGACCGAAAACCACAGGTGGCGTCATGAACAATAGACTTTATTTACAATTCCCCTTAAAAGACCTTCCCCCTTTTAATTGAGCGCCCAGGGCCACGGACCGGGTCGCAGCCACCATGACATCCCCTTTTAGAGCGACCGTACCCGGTGCCGAGTACCCCACTGCCCAGGCAGGCGACTCACATACATTATAGTTGCCCCACACAACTGTCAACACAGTATAACAAACCACACACAACACTGCACAATGTATAATGGACCCCATCCAACCCTATAATGCACCAAATACAGTTCAATGGCCCCACATAGCCCTCAAATGACCCCCACATAGCCTTCCAAATAGTATAATGGCTCCTACGCAACCCTTCACACTGTTTGATGGCCCCCATACAGCCCTCCACATATGAGAAATCCCTCAAAACCCTACACATTGTACTGTATAATGGCCTGTACACGTATAATGGCCACTATTAGCGTTCCAAACAGTATAATTGCCCCCTACATAACCTTCCAAACAGTATAATGGCCCCATACAACCCTCCGCACAGTGGAAACACCTCTTCATGCATCTTAAAGGTCTACTTGGCTTTGAAATCCCCAGGGGAGAGTGAAGATGAAGAAAAAGGACATTGTGCTTCATGTCAAAGGAAAGAGACTGGCACGAATTCCACTAAGGACAAGGCAGGTGTGCTGCCCCTTTCATAACTTTTGAAAATCAGCAGTCTGCAAAATTTCTCGCAAACTGATTTGCTTATCTCTAATGTTAAGTACAGCAAGTTCATTTTTGCACACATAGAACATAAAAGGGGTTAAAGGAGTTATCCAGGACTTTTATTATTTTTGTGTATTGTGCTAAGAACTTACAGATAGCTGACTGCTAATTACCTGCCTGTTCTTCACATGGAAGATCTCTACCAGCTCAACAGGTGATTCACCTGCACAATTTTATCTCTCATCAACAAAGCATCTCTTACGGTCTGCTCTGTTGAAAGGGGCTCACTGCATCTCCCCCTATTATTTATCTTTGTGTTATTCACAGACTACTACTCCCCTTTTCTATCTGAAGTAGTACAACATTGCCAGTCTGCAGTATTTGCCCAATGTTATTTGCCCTTTCTTGACCTATTTCTAATGCTGAGCTGTGTGCTCTGAGGTCCTTTCTATAGGCCCTAACACAAATAAAATGGCTGCTGTCTTTCCTGCCTCAGCTTTTGTTGTGGCTCTGATATTTCCTCCTTGCTGTGCTATATTCTGTGATAGCTGTGAAGCATTTTGATGAATCCATTGTGGTGGCGCCTGAGGTCATGTGAGCCCTCTCTAATTGATGGAGTTTTTGGCAATATGCAGTATGGTGCCGAGCATTATTTTAGTGACTTGTGTAAATGGAAACACAAATTATAGTAATCTGTGGAGCCAAGCAAATCTCATGACATTTGACTCACAAGAAATTTGCATCAAACCAATTAATTCATCTTTAGTCAGCACCATAATTAACATCACAGTGGGGCTGAGCTGGTTAATAACATTTGTCCTTAATATTTGCAGTTACAGTGCACCGAGTCAATATTTTGAGATTTGTTTCTCAGTCTTGCCAATGGACTTGGAATCTACAGAAGAACTGAGTTCACCTTTCAGTCCCACTTCTGCCAAATGTTTCTTAATCTTGGCAGAAGTGTACAATCCAATGTACTTGGATTGTAGTCAAAGAACTAAGTTGACTTATGTGGCTAATGAGTAACTTGATATCAACACCTTAACTATATTGCTCATGAGAGATTTCATCTATAAGAAGTGCTAATACACCTAGTGTTACATTTAATTCAAAAAACCTTTGTCAAAATGGATTTCATTGGAGCAACGACTCTGTTACTAATAGGTTGTGTGATCTTCATTCTTCTAAACATAACACAATCCAGAATAGCCAAGGGAAAAGGAAAATTGCCACCAGGACCTACACCATTGCCCATCCTGGGAAATGTTCTTCAATTCAATAACAAACAAGCATTTAAATCAATATATATGGTAAGTCTATATAGCTCCAGACGGACTATGTATCAACAATGAATGGTGAGTTATTCTAGAACACAGGCAAAAAAAAATCTTTGGATCAATTATGAATTATTGATTGATAGATTAATAATGACCCCCCAGTACCATTTAGTATAAGAAAAAATATCTTGCCCTTAAATGCTGATCTACCATCCAATTTTTGGGGGTAGATCATTTTTTGCTTGACTACTTTAAATGTAAAGACCGTTTCTAATATTAATATTTAAATTGCCATTCAACATATAGAGTGCACCCTATTCCTTTGTAAAGTTGTTATAAAAAGTGAATCATTGTCAGTTTTTTTTTTTTGGTGATATATTTACCTACAGTATACTAGTAAGGCTGCCGTCACACCAGCAGTATTTGGTCAGTATTTTACATCAGTATTTGTAAGCCAAAACCAGGAGTGGAACAATTAGAGGAAATGTAGAATAGAAACATATGCTCCACTTCTGCATTTATCACCCACTCCTGGTTTTGGCTTACAAATACTGATGTAAAATACTGACCAAATACTGCTAGTGTGACGGCAGCCTAATAGTGAGGAGCGAGCGTGCTCGTCACTACTCATTACTCGATCGAGTAATTTTTGAATGTTCAAGCGGGAGCTCGAGTCCCCGTCCTGCATGTTTGATACTTTTTATACAGGAAAGATATATATCTTGGTACCATGTTAGCCAGTAGATTGAAAAATATTTAGAATTGAGGTCCCAGGCTGAGACTAAAACATTTGTTTTAGTCTCAGCCTGATGAAGAGACCTGTGTAGTCTCGAAAGCTTGCAATTTGTTACCATCTTTTCAGTTAGCCATTAAAAGATATCAACCACTGAGGATTCTCAATTGCATTGCTGCATTGATACTGCAGGCTCATACGTCCATTTAAATTTGTAATGTTGCAAGTTTTTTGAGCAGTAAAATTTTATATAGCATTTATCGTGCTACAGTAGGGTTTCTAAACCCAAGAAAAAATGATTTCTTTTAAAAATCTCTTTGCTATATTCATACTACAGTCGCATACATCCATCTCAATTGGGCAAAATTTGCTGGCATTGTAATACTGTAATTTTTCCCAGCAGTGGCATTTTATACAGCATTTATCATGCTAGAATTGGGCCATGAAAACCCCACCAAAAGAATTTTAGTTAAAAAAATCACATTGCTATGTTGATACTGAAGTGGGCACATTTTGCTAGCATTGTAATACTGCAATTTTGGGGAGCAGAGAAATTTTATACTGCATTTATCGTTTAAATTTCATACAGTCTGGCCTCAAAAGCCACAAAAAAATAAATTGTTTGTTAAAAAAAAAAAATCGCATTGCTATATTTATACTGCAGTCTTATACATCCATCTGTAGAGGGCACATTTTTCTGACATTGTAATATTGTCTGCAAAGTTTTCTCAACAGGGATACTGTATATCATGCGTAATTAAAAATGGGCAAGTCATGTGGTAAGGTACCGAGAAGTGGATGTGATACTGATGATGAGCGCAGAGGCTGAAGCCGTGGGCAAGGTGAAGCTGCCTGCTGCGGAAGCATAACAAACACACATATAATGTCGATCTAGCTTCCTGTCTCTCTTTGTAAAGGGACACAGAACACTATTCTTGAAGCCAGACCAGTGTGAATAGGTTGTTGTATTTATAGCAGATAATGCATGCAGTAACTTTGCCAGTACCAACCTATCTACCACACGGTCATCTCAATAGCCATGATTCTGGACCACATAATCCTCACGTTGACCTTCCTACATTGCTGAGTGCCAGGAGGAAAGTGATCCCATACTTGGACACTATGAAGAGCTGTTCACATTTCTATTTATAGATTCTGGCCTCTCGCCCATGCCCATTTCATGCGAGTAATGAAGAGATCGCATGTAGCAATGCTCAAATATTTGAGCAGCCACACTCACAAGAAGGCAATGGTGAGAAAATGCGCTGTTGGAAGAGCTGGATGATGATGAGACACAATTGCCAGCAATTGCTGTTGTTACTTCAGCAAGTCATGAGGAGGACCATGGTGCAGAAGTGGAAGACGAGGTGGTGGACGATGAACTCAGTGACACAACCTGGGAAGGTGACATGCAGAGCTAGGACAGCAGTGCGTAAAGGGAGCGATCCACAGCACCACAACAGGCTCCAAGAGGCAGTGGGGTGGCCAGAGGCAAAAAGAGGGCAACTGATCCCTCCCCACAGCACTAACATGGGTGAAATTACCAAGCCAAGAGTTAGGTGCTCCTTAGTCTGGCGCTTTTTTAAGGACAGCCCAATTAACCCAAAAAATAAAAATTTTCTGTGCCAGCATCAGTAGAGGCAGCACAAGTACCAGCCTGATCTCCACAAGAAAGCTCAGCCACATGCAAGAAATGCACCCAACTACTTGGGCAGAATGCCAGGGTCCAGAAACAATGTCTGCGGGTGACACCACTGCTTCAAACCCTGTTCTTTGGTCATGCCAATCCCCTGTCCACGATGTAGGCTGTTATGATTCGGTGACCTTGGAGCAGCATGAAAACTTTCACTGGAGTAGGTGGTAACTATACTGACCGCAAATCCTTATCTTAACACCGCAACTAGAAGTAGCCGTGGGGTGTACCTAACAAACCCTAGACACCTCGTCACAGCCGGAGGACTAGATATCCCTATAGATGGAAAAAGGAATACTATCTTGCCTCAGAGCAGAACCCCAAAGGATAGGCAGCCCCCCACAAATATTGGCTGTGAGTAGGAGAGGGAAGACAGACACAGGCAGAAAACAGGATTTAGCAAAAGAGGCCACTCTAGCTAAAATAGGAAAGGATAGAGCAGAGTCCTGTGCGGTCAGTATGAAAACCCTTCCAAAAATATCCACAGCAGATTATACAAAAAATTCCTCCATCTAACTAAAGACGTGGAACGTATATCTGCAACTCCAGAGACTCCTACACACAGAGCAGGAATACAATCAAAAAAACAAGCACACAGCTTGTGTGCCATAGAAAAAGAAACAGACAATTATCTTTGCTGAATTGGCAGCTAAGCAGGAGAAGCCAGACAGGGATCCAACACTTCCCAAGAAACATTGACAATTGGCAAGGACTAATGAGTCCTGCAAACCAAAATACCCCAGTGAGAATTGCAATTAGCAGATACATCTGTCCAGGACTGCAGGCCAGGGACAACTGCATTACCACCTACAACCACCGGAGGGAGCCCAAAAACAGAGTTCACAACAGTACCCCCCCTTGAGGAGAGGTCACCGAACCCTCACCAGAGCCCCCAGGCCGATCAGGATGAGCCAGATGAAAGGCACGAACCAAATCAGCGGCATGGACATCAGAGGCAAAAACCCAAGAATTATCCTCCTGGCCATAACCCTTCCATTTGACAAGGTACTGAAGCTTCCGCCTCGAAAAACAGGAATCCAAAATCTTCTCAACAACATATTCCAACTCCCCATCAACCAACACAGGGGCCGGGGGATCAACAGAGGAAACAACGGGCTCCACATATTTCCGCAATAAAGATCTATGAAAGACATTATGGATCGCAAAAGAGGCCGGAAGTGCCAGTCGAAAAGACACCGGATTAATAATCTCAGAAATCCTATAAGGACCAATAAACCGAGGCTTAAACTTAGGAGAAGAAACCTTCATAGGAACATGACGGGAAGACAACCAGACCAGATCCCCAACCCGAAGCCAGGAACCAACACACCGACGACGGTTAGCAAAACGTTGAGCCTCCTCCTGAGACAACACCAAATTGTCCACCACATGAGCCCAAATCTGCTGCAACCTGTCAACCACAGAATCCACACCAGGACAGTCAGAAGGCTCAACCTGCCCAGAAGAAAAACGAGGATGAAAACCAAAATTACAAAAGAAAGGCGAAACCAAAGTAGCCGAACTAGCCCGAATATTAAGGGCAAACTCGACCAATGTCAAGAAAGCCACCTCATCATCCTGATCAGCAGACACAAATAGGGTTGAGCGAAACGGGTCGTTCATTTTCAAAAGTCGCCGACTTTTGGCAAAGTCGGGTTTCATGAAACCCGATCCGACCCCTGTGCGGGGTCGGCCATGCGGTACGCGACTTTCGCGCCAAAGTCGCGTTTCAATGACGCGAAAAGCGCCATTTCTCAGCCAATGAAGGTAAATGCAGAGTGTGGGCAGCGTGATGACATAGGTCCTGGTCCCCACCATCTTAGAGAAGGGCATTGCAGTGATTGGCTTGCTGTCCGCGGCGTCACAGGGGCTATAAAGGGGCGTTCCCGCCGACCGCCATGTTACTGCTGCTGATCTGAGCTTAGGGAGAGGTTGCTGCCGCTTCGTCAGAAGCAGGGATAGCGTTAGGCAGGGTCCATTAACCACCAAACCGCTTGTGCTGTAGCGATTTCCACTGCCCAACACCACCTTCGGTGTGCAGGGATAGTGGAAGCTACATTTTTTTTTTTTTCCTCAGCGCTGTAGCTCATTGGGCTGCCCTACAAGGCTCCCTGATAGCTGCATTGCTGTGTGTACGCCGCTGTGCAAACCAACTGCTTTTTTCAAAGCACAAATCCTCTTGTTCCTTCCTTTCTGCACAGCTATCTTGTTTGTTTGTCCACACTTTTTATTTAATTTGTGCATCAGTCCACTCCTTATTGCTGCCTGCCATACCTGGCTGAGATTACTGCAGGGAGATAGTAATTGAAGGACAGTTCCTTTTTTTTTTTTTTTTTGTGGGAGATTAAGATTGGCATTTCTGCTAGAGTGCCATCCCTGTCTGTGTCATCTCTCACTCAGTGGGCCATAGAAAGCCTATTTATTTTTTTGCTTGATTTGGGTTATAAAATCTACCTGAAAAAATCTCTACATCAATCAGTGGGAGAAAAATATTGGCCTCAGGGCTTGTGTGCCACTCCTTACTCCTGTGTGTGCCATCTCTCACTCAGTGGGCCATAGAAAGCCTATTTATTTTTTTGCTTGATTTGGGTTCTAAATTCTACCTGAAAAAATCAATAAATCAATCAGTGGGAGATTAATATTGGCCTTTGGGCTTGTGTGCCAGTCCTAAGCGTGCCATCTCTCTCTCTCAGATAGTGGGCCATAGAAAGCCTATTTATTATTTTTTTTATTGGGTTTATAAATTTTCCCTGGAAAAAAAAAAAAAAAGTGGGAGATTAATATTGGCCTCTGGGCTTGTGTGCCAGTCCGGAGCGTGCCATCTCTCTCACAAATAGTGGGCCATAGAAAGCCTATTTATTTTTTGGGTTGATTTGGGTTCTAAATTCTACCTGAAAAAATCAATAAATCAATCAGTGGGAGATAAATATTGGCCTCTGGGCTTGTGTGCCACTCCTGACTCCTGTGTGCGTCATCTCTCACTCAGTGGGCCCTAGAAAGCCTATTTTTTGTTTTATTTGTTTTCTAAATTCTCCCTGAAAAAATCATTTTATTTTATTTGGTTTCTAAATTATTCCTGAAAAAATCATTTTTTTTGTATTTTTTTTTTCTAAAGTCTCCCTGAAAAAAAAAAAAAAAAATCAAATCAGTGGGAGATTAATATTGCCCTTTCTGCTTGTGTGCCAGTCTTGACTCCTGGGTGTGCCATCTCTCTCTCTCCAATTGTGGGCCATAGAAAGCCTATTAATTTTTTTGCTTGATTTGGGTTCCAAAATCTACCTGAAAAAATCACTAAATCAATCAGTGGGAGATAAATATTGGCCTCTGGGCTTGTGTGCCACTCCTGACTCCTGTGTGCGTCCTCTCTCACTCAGTGGGCCATAGAAAGCCTATTTTTTTTTATTTGTTTTCTAAATTCTCCCTGAAACAATCATTTCATTTTATTTGGTTTATAAATTCTTCCTTAAAAAATCATTTTTTTTTATTATTTTTTTTTTTCTAAAGTCTCCCTGTTAAAAAAAAAAAAACAAATCAGTGGGAGATTAATATTTACATTTGCGCTTCAGTGACAGTCCTGCGTGTGTGGCATCTCTCTCATTTGTTGCCACCAACAACAGAGTGTGTAACATTGTGCCTGATTTTCGTTGTGGTCTCACCCACCTGTAAAGGGGTAGCTAAATCATACTGAAGTTATAGCTCACCGTGTAAGTTGTGTGACAGCAACAAATACCGTTAGTTTGGTAACGTTTTTAAAAAAATGAGGAAGTCTGGTGGAAGAGGTCGTGGCCGGGGGCGTTCATTGTCAGCTGGTAATGAGGGTAGTGGTAGTGGTGGAGCATCAGGTGGTCGTGGGAAAAAAAATATTGCACCTAAGTCTGGAGCTGTGGAGCCAGGTTCGTCGTCTGGCTACACAAGGCCTCGAACGCTCCCTTTTCTGGGAGTAGTCAAACCGCTTTTAAAGCCGGAGCAGCAAGAGCAAGTTTTGGCTTATCTTGCTGATTCAGCCTCTAGCTCTTTTGCCTCCTCTCGTGAAACTGGTAAAAGTAAAAGCAGCGCATCGTTAGTGGATGTTCACGGTCAGGGACAAGTCGCTTCCTTGTCCTCTTCAGCAAAAACAACAACAGAGAAGAATGCAGCAGGCGACACAACGGGTTACTCCATGGAGCTCTTTACACATACCGTCCCTGGCTTAGAAAGTGAAGCAGTTAACAGTCCATGCCCATTACAAGTTGAATCTGACATGGAGTGCACTGATGCACAGCCACAGCCAGACTACTATGCTGGTCCTTTGACTCAGACCACAACATTGCCCTCGCAGGGTGCTAATCAAGAATCAGACCCTGATGAGACTATGTTGCCCCATCACGAACGCTATACCACCGACCGACACGGTGACACAGACGAAGTTGCACACGAGCTACAAGAAGAGGTAATAGATGACCCAGTTCTTGACCCCGATTGGCAGCCATTGGGGGAACAGGGTGCAGGCGGCAGCAGTTCTGAAGCGGAGGAGGACGGGCCGCAGCAGGCATCAACATCGCAACAGGTTCCATCTGCCGGGCCCGTATCTTGCCCAAAACGCGTAGCAAAGTCAAAACCTGTTGGAGGACAGCGTGGCCATCCGGTTAAAGCTCAGTCTGCAATGCCTGAAAAGGTATCCGATACTAGAAAGAGTGCAGTCTGGCATTTTTTTAAACAACATCCAATTGATCAGCGCAAAGTCATCTGTCAAAAATGTTCAACTACCTTAAGCAGAGGGCAGAATCTGAAAAGTCTCAATACAAGTTGCATGCATAGACATTTAACCACCATGCATTTGCAAGCTTGGACTAACTACCAAACGTCCCTTAAGGTTGTAGCACCCTCGGCCAATGAAGCTAGTCATCAACACAACATCCCTTCCGGCAGTGTAGGGCCACCATTTTCTGCACCACCTGCAGTATCTGTGCAGGTTTCTTTGCCAGGCCAAAGCAGTCAGGGTCAGGGAATCACCAGTTTCGTAGTAGGAAACACTGCATCTAGGGCACCGGCGGCAACAATACCATCTCCCACCGTCTCTCAGTCTGCCATGTCCACCGGCACCCCCGCTAGTTCCACGATCTCCAGCTCTCCAGTCCAGCTCACCCTACATGAGACTATGGTTAGAAAAAGGAAGTACTTAGCCTCGCATCCGCGTACACAGGATTTGAACGCCCACATAGCTAGACTAATCTCGTTAGAGATGATGCCCTACCGGTTAGTTGAAAGCGAAGCTTTCAAAGCCCTGATGGACTACGCTGTACCACGCTACGAGCTACCCAGTCGACACTTTTTTTCCAGAAAAGCCATCCCAGCCCTCCACCAGCATGTTAAAGAGCGCATCGTCCATGCACTCAGGCAATGTGTGAGCACAAAGGTGCACCTGACAACAGATGCATGGACCAGTAGGCATGGCCAGGGACGTTACGTGTCCATCACGGCACACTGGGTAAATGTGGTGGATGCAGGGTCCACAGGGGACAGCAAGTTTGGGACAGTTCTGCCTAGCCCACGGTCTAGGAAACAGTTGGCTGTAGCCGTTCGCACCCCCTCCTCCTCGTCCTCCTGCAGAAGCGAGACCTCGTCCACAGACCGCAGTCGCACAACCACTCCATCCGCAGCTGCCACTGTTGCACACCAGGTCTCCCATTATGGGGCAGCTACTGGCAAACGTCAGCAGGCTGTATTGGCTATGAAGTGTTTGGGCGACAACAGACACACCGCTGAAGTTCTGTCCGAGTTCTTGCAGAAAGAAACGCAGTCGTGGCTGGGCACTGTAGATCTTGAGGCAGGCAAGGTAGTGAGTGATAACGGAAGGAATTTCATGGCTGCCATCTCCCTTTCCCAACTGAAACACATTCCTTGCCTGGCTCACACCTTAAACCTGGTGGTGCAGTGCTTCCTGAAAAGTTATCCGGGGTTATCCGACCTGCTCCTCAAAGTGCGTGGACTTTGCTCACATATCCGCCGTTCGCCCGTACACTCCAGCCGTATGCAGACCTATCAGCGTTCTTTGAACCTTCCCCAGCATCGCCTAATCATAGACGTTGCAACAAGGTGGAACTCAACACTGCACATGCTTCAGAGACTGTGTGAACAGAGGCGGGCTGTTATGTTTTTGTGGGAGGATACACATACACGGGCAGGCAGTAGGATGGCAGACATGGAGTTGTCAGGTGTGCAGTGGTCGAAGATTCAAGACATGTGTCAAGTCCTTCAGTGTTTTGAGGAATGCACACGGCTGGTTAGTGCAGACAACGCCATAATAAGCATGAGCATCCCCCTAATGCGTCTGCTGATGCAAAGTTTGACGCACATAAAGGATCAGGCGCCTGCAGCTGAGGAAGAGGAAAGCCTTGATGACAGTCAGCCATTGTCTGGCCAGGGCAGTGTACAGGACGAGGTAGCGGGCGAACAGGAGGAGGAGGACGAGGAGGATGATGGGGATGATTATATTTTTAATGAGGAAGCTTTTCCGGGGCCAGTGGAAATTGTTGGCGCGGCAAGGCCGGGTTCTGGTTTTTGGAGGGACACAAGTGACGTGGATTTGCCTGAAACTGCCCCTCAACCAAGCACAACCGCAGATTTGAGAACTGGAACTTTGGGCCACATGGCGGATTATGCCTTACGTATCCTCAAAAGGGACACACGCATAACAAAAATGATGAACGATGACGATTACTGGTTGGCCTGCCTCCTTGATCCTCGCTATAAAGGCAAATTGCAAAATATAATGCCACATGAGAACTAATATTAGCAACCAAACAATCAACTCTTATTGACCGTTTGCTTCTGGCATTCCCTGCACACAGCGCCCGTGATCGTTCTAACACGAGCTGCAGGGGCCAGCAGACCAGAGGAGTTAGAGGGGCAGAAATCAGAAGTGGCGTTGGCCAGAGGGGTTTTCTGACCAGGTTGTGGAGTGATTTTGCTATGACCGCAGACAGGACAGGTACTGCAGCATCAATTCAAAGTGACAGGAGACAACATTTGTCCAGTATGGTTACTATCTATTTTTCATCCCTTATCGACGTTCTCCCTCAACCGTCATTAAACAATCAGTAGATTTGGTTTCCAGTACCATCTCTATGCTGACGACACCCAATTATACACTTCTGCTCCCGATATCACACCGACCTTTTTAGAAAACACCAGTGATTGTCTTACCGCTGTCTCTAACATCATGTCCTCCCTCTATCTGAAACTAAACCTGTCAAAAACTGAACTCCTCGTGTTCTCTCCCTCTACTAACCTACCTTTGCCTGACAGATGCCATCTCCGTGTGCGGTTCCACCATTACTCCAAAGCAACATGCCCGCTGCCTTGGGGTCATCCTTGATTCTGACCTTTCATTCACCCCCTACATCCGATCACTGGCTCGCTCTTCTTACCTGCATCTCAAAAACATTTCTAGAATTCGCCCTTTTCTTAATTTCGACTCTGCAAAAACTCTGACTGTTTCACTTATTCATTCTCGTCTGGACTATTGTAACTCTCTACTAATCGGTCTCCCTCTTGCAAAACTCTCCCCGCTCCAATCTGTCCTGAATGCTGCAGCCAGGATCATATTCCTCACCAACCGTTACACCGATGCCTCTACCCTGTGCCAGTCATTACACTGGCTACCCATCCACTCCAGAATCCAGTACAAAACTACTACCCTCATCCACAAAGCACTCCATGGCTCAGCACCACCCTACATCTCTTCCCTGGTATCAGTCTACCACCCTACCCGTGCCCTCCGCTCCGCTAATGACCTCAGGTTAGCATCCTCAATAATCAGAACCTCCCACTCCCGTCTCCAAGACTTTACACGTGCTGCGCCGATTCTTTGGAATGCACTACCTAGGTTAATACGATTAATCCCCAATCCCCACAGTTTTAAGCGTGCCCTAAAAACTCATTTGTTCAGACTGGCCTACCGCCTCAATGCATTAACCTAACGATCCCTGTGTGGCCTATTTATAATAAAAAAAAAAAAAAAAAAAAAAAAGGTTCCTCGCATCATGTTCTCATACACTTTATGCAGTATTAGCCCTCTGTGTCTGTACTGCTACATACTTAGGCAGGTAACTGGTTCATGCAGCTTTACATGAACACCTGAGCCTTACACTATGGCTGGTCCGAATAACTAAAGCAATTGTTACCATCCACCTCTCGTGTCTCCCCTTTTCCCCATAGTTTGTAAGCTTGCGAGCAGGGCCCTCACTCCTCCTGGTATCTGTTTTGAACTGTATTTCTGTTATGCTGTAATGTCTATTGTCTGTACAAGTCCCCTCTATAATTTGTAAAGCGCTGCGGAATATGTTGGCGCTATATAAATAAAAATTATTATTATTATTATTATAACCGTCATTCCCATTTGATTACTGGGCATCAAAATTAGACACCTGGCCAGAATTGGCAGAATATGCATTGCAGGAGCTTGCTTGCCGGGCAGCTAGTGTCCTATCAGAAAGAGTATTCAGTGCTGCAGGTTCAATACTAACAGAAAAAAGGACTCGTCTGGCTACCCAAAATGTAGATGATCTAACCTTCATTAAAATGAACCACAACTGGATTTCGAAATCTTTTGCCCCACCTTGCCCGGCTGACACCTAGCTTTCCTATGTAAAGGTCTTGCCTGTGGACTATTCTGAACGACTTTTCCAATCTCGTAATTTGCAGCACCTGATTGTCCAGCATCCGACATGTTAACACCTCCCTAAATGGCCAAAGTCCCCACACGGTGCCGTGGTATCGCCACTTGGCGCCAGCACCCGTGAGAGTACTGTTTGTCTGAAGAGGTGGGTGTGCCCGCTTTTGGTCGACAGCACTGCCACTAGGTCCCTCATAGTACAATAAAGTGTCTGGCGGTGGTGGTGCACACCCAACGTCAGACACACCGTTGTAATATGAGGGGCCCTGGGCCTGTACCGCCGGCCACAAGACAGTCCCCCCCCCCAGGTCAAACAGTGCTCTACCACTTGCAAAACTTTCTCTCACAGCTCCACCAATGTTTAGTCTATGCGCTGACATCCTTCAATGCCTGGCACTGTCAATACCATTGTATTGACATTTTTCTTATGTTAGGCCTTCGAAGCCTGTCTGCGGTCACTCCTTCCACTAGGCCTCCACCGACCTGTCTACTGCTGCCCGTGTTCCCCTGGAACCAATTTTAAATTGCCTACAGCCAGCCCAATTTATTATGTTAGGGCTTCGAAGCCTGTCTGCGGTCCCTCCTTCCACTAGGCCTTCACTGACCTGTCTACTGCCGCCCGTGTTCCCCTGGAACCAATTTTAAATTGCCTACAGCCCAATTTTTGTTATGTTAGGCCTTCGAAGCCTGTCTGCGGCCCGTTCTTTCCACTACTACTACACTGACCTGGCTACTGCCGCCCGTGTTCCCCTGGAACCAATTTTAAATTGCCTACAGCCAGCCCAATTTATTATGTTAGGGCTTCGAAGCCTGTCTGCGGTCCCTCCTTCCACTAGGCCTCCACTGACCTGTCTACTGCTGCCCGGGTTCCCCTGGAACCAATTTTAAATTGCCTACAGCCAGCCCAACTTATTATGTTAGGGCTTCGAAGCCTGTCTGCGGTCCCTCCTTCCACTAGGCCTCCACTGACCTGTCTACTGCCGCCCGTGTTCCCCTGGAACCAATTTTAAATTGCCTACAGCCCAATTTTTGTTATGTTAGGCCTTCGAAGCCTGTCTGCAGCCCGTTCTTTCCACTACTACACTGACCTGGCTACTGCCGCCCGTGTTCCCCTGGAACCAATTTTAAATTGCCTACAGCCAGCCCAATTTATTATGTTAGGGCTTAGAAGCCTGTCTGCGGTCCCTCCTTCCACTAGGCCTCCACTGACCTGTCTACTGCTGCCCGGGTTCCCCTGGAACCAATTTTAAATTGCCTACAGCCAGCCCAATTTATTATGTTAGGGCTTCGAAGCCTGTCTGCGGTCCCTCCTTCCACTAGGCCTCCACTGACCTGTCTACTGCTGTCCGTGTTCCCCTGGAACCAATTGTAAATTGCCTACATCCCAATTTTTGTTATGTTAGGCCTTCGAAGCCTGTCTGCGGCCCGTTCTTTCCTCTACTACTACACTGACCAGGCCACTGCTGCCCGTGTTCACCTGGAACCAATTTTAAATTCCCTACAGCCAGCCCAATTTATTATGTTAGGCCTTCAAAGCCTGTCTGCGGTCCCTCCTTCCACTAGGCCTCCACTGACCTGTCTACTGCCGCCCGTGTTCCCCTGGAACCAATTTTAAATTGCCTACAGCCAGCCCAATTTATTATGTTAGGGCTTCGAAGCCTGTCTGCGGTCCCTCCTTCCACTAGGCCTTCACTGACCTGTCTACTGCTGCCCGTGTTCCCCTGGAACCAATTTTAAATTGCCTACAGCCAGCCGAATTTATTATGTTAGGGCTTCGAAGCCTGTCTGCGGTCCCTCCTTCCACTAGGCCTCCACTGACCTGTCTACTGCCGCCCGTGTTCCGCTGGAACCAATTTTAAATTGCCTACAGCCAGCCCAATTTATTATGTTAGGGCTTCGAAGCCTGTCTGCGGTCCCTCCTTCCACTAGGCCTCCACTGACCTGTCTACTGCCGCCCGTGTTCCCCTGGAACCAATTTTAAATTGCCTACAGCCAGCCGAATTTATTATGTTAGGGCTTCGAAGCCTGTCTGCGGTCCCTCCTTCCACTAGGCCTCCACTGACCTGTCTACTGCCGCCCGTGTTCCCCTGGAACCAATTTTAAATTGCCTACAGCCAGCCCAACTTATTATGTTAGGGCTTCGAAGCCTGTCTGCGGTCCCTCCTTCCACTAGGCCTCCACTGACCTGTCTACTGCTGCCCGGGTTCCCCTGGAACCAATTTTAAATTGCCTACAGCCAGCCCAATTTATTATGTTAGGGCTTCGAAGCCTGTCTGCGGTCCCTCCTTCCACTAGGCCTCCACTGACCTGTCTACTGCCGCCCGTGTTCCCCTGGAACCAATTTTAAATTGCCTACAGCCAGCCCAACTTATTATGTTAGGGCTTCGAAGCCTGTCTGCGGTCCCTCCTTCCACTAGGCCTCCACTGACCTGTCTACTGCTGCCCGGGTTCCCCTGGAACCAATTTTAAATTGCCTACAGCCAGCCCAATTTATTATGTTAGGGCTTCGAAGCCTGTCTGCGGTCCCTCCTTCCACTAGGCCTCCACTGACCTGTCTACTGCTGTCCGTGTTCCCCTGGAACCAATTGTAAATTGCCTACATCCCAATTTTTGTTATGTTAGGCCTTCGAAGCCTGTCTGCGGCCCGTTCTTTCCACTACTACTACACTGACCAGGCCACTGCTGCCCGTGTTCCCCTGGAACCAATTTTAAATTGCCTACAGCCAGCCCAATTTATTATGTTAGGCCTTCAAAGCCTGTCTGCGGTCCCTCCTTCCACTAGGCCTCCACTGACCTGTCTACTGCTGCCCGTGTACCCCTTGAACCAACATCAGAAAATATAAAAATAAGTATTGTGCTTATAAAAAAGAAAATACTGGAGAGATATCAAATGCAGACATTTTAACATTAAAAACAAACACATACAACAAAAATCTGGTACAGTACTAAAAATGGCCACCAGCTACAATAACTTTCTCCTGCAAGTAGTTAACTGAAAGTTTTTTTCAATTTAAAACACAGATATGGCATCCACCGAGTGTTGTCCTGTCGCGTCTTCTTTATATTATTGCCAAGAAGATGCAAAACAATGAAAATAATAAAATCATTATTTACCAAAAAAATAGAGTAAGTCAAAACCACATTGCAAATAAACATTCATTACAAATAAAGAAGCAGGGTGCGTCCGAGGGTGAGTATACACCTAATAAGAATATAATCACCCTCGGACGCACCCTGCTTCCTTCCGACAGCCTTCCTTCCTAAGAATCAGCCCTTCCGTGGTGTAGAGAGAGGGTGTGTTACACTCCAAGGTGTTCCCCAGGTTGCCTTTCCTGAGCTTCGATCTTCATGCTCTCGTTTAGTAGTTGTCGGAAAGTAGGCTGCATTAGGCCTACAAATTGGGTATGGGGTGGAGAGAGATGGTGTGTTACACTCCAAGGTGTTCCCCAGGTTTCCTTGCCATTGCTTCGGTCTTCCGACTCTCGTTTAGTAGTTGTAGAAAACTACACTGCATTAGGCCTACAAAATGGGTATCGGGTGGAGAGAGATGGTGTGTTACACTCCAAGGTGTTCCCCAGGTTTCCTTGCCATTGCTTTGGTCTTCCGACTCTCGTTTAGTAGTTGTAGAAAACTACACTGCATTAGGCCTACAAAATGGGTATCGGGTGGAGAGAGATGGTGTGTTACACTCCAAGGTGTTCCCCAGGTTTCCTTGCCATTGCTTCGGTCCTCCGACTCTCGTTTAGTAGTTGTAGAAAACTACACTGCATTAGGCCTACAAAATGGGTATCGGGTGGAGAGAGATGGTGTGTTACACTCCAAGGTGTTCCCCAGGTTTCCTTGCCATTGCTTCGGTCTTCCGACTCTCGTTTAGTAGTTGTAGAAAACTACACTGCATTAGGCCTACAAAATGGGTATCGGGTGGAGAGAGATGGTGTGTTACACTCCAAGGTGTTCCCCAGGTTTCCTTGCCATTGCTTCGGTCTTCCGACTCTCGTTTAGTAGTTGTAGAAAACTACACTGCATTAGGCCTACAAATTGGGTATCGGGTGGAGAGAGATGGTGTGTTACACTCCAAGGTGTTCCCCAGGTTTCCTTGCCATTGCTTCGGTCTTCCGACTCTCGTTTAGTAGTTGTAGAAAACTACACTGCATTAGGCCTACAAAATGGGTATCGGGTGGAGAGAGATGGTGTGTTACACTCCAAGGTGTTCCCCAGGTTTCCTTGCCATTGCTTCGGTCTTCCGACTCTCGTTTAGTAGTTGTAGAAAACTACACTGCATTAGGCCTACAAATTGGGTATCGTGTGGAGAGAGATGGTGTGTTACACTCCAAGGTGTTCCCCAGGTTTCCTTGCCATTGCTTCGGTCTTCCGACTCTCGTTTAGTAGTTGTAGAAAACTACACTGCATTAGGCCTACAAAATGGGTATCGGGTGGAGAGAGATGGTGTGTTACACTCCAAGGTGTTCCCCAGGTTTCCTTGCCATTGCTTCGGTCTTCCAACTCTCGTTTAGTAGTTGTAGAAAACTACACTGCATTAGGCCTACAAAATGGGTATCGGGTGGAGAGAGATGGTGTGTTACACTCCAAGGTGTTCCCCAGGTTTCCTTGCCATTGCTTCGGTCTTCCGACTCTCGTTTAGTAGTTGTAGAAAACTACACTGCATTAGGCCTACAAAATGGGTATGGGGTGGAGAGAGATGGTGTGTTCCACTCCAAGGTGTTCTCCAGGTTGCCTTTCCTGAGCTTCTATCTTCAGGCTCTCGTTAAATTGTGGTTAAATGGAACAACTGCATTTGGCGTACTAGTTGGTTTGGGGACTACTAACAGTGTCTGCTGCTCCTTGCTGTTCTCCTGGTTTCCTGTCCTGAAATTCCGTTTTCAGGCGCTCGTTAAGTAGTTGTTAATGTTAGACTGCATTTGGCCTACTAGTTGGGTTGGGGCCTACTATCGGTGTCTGCCTCTCATTCCAGTTGTCCTCCACTGCAATGCCCCCTGGTTATTCCTGTGTTACCAATTTTGAACTGCATTTAGCCAACTTTATTCTTTGGGCCTATATCTGTGTTTCCTCCTCATCCTGCCCATTGCCCAGCCAGTGATAGATGAGTCTGCTGGTACATTGACCCATAACGCAACATTCCCCGTGCACGCTACACAACAACATTGTGACCCTGCTGAAAGTCAGGTTGCTCTTCCCGCATACCATACCACCTTACACGGGGACAAAGAGGAAGGTGCAGATGAAAGTGCAGGTTCCTTCATCAGGTGGGGGGAGGAATACTAGTTGGCGACGTCACTGGCACAGGGCCTCTCATAGTACGCAAAAGTGTTGCTGCCGGTGGGAGGCGCCCCCGCCGTGCAAATACACCGCTGTACTTTGAGGGGCCCTGTGCCAGTGCCAATGCCAACGAGTGGGCCCCCCCTGCTTGCTCAGGTTCACAGCACTTGCAAAGTTGAAATACTTACCTCTCCCTGCTCCACTGCCGTGACGTGGTCCAGATTTCCTGGGCCCACTAATTACTTGAACCAGCCCTACCCACCACAACTTTAGCCAAATGACCCCCAATTTCAAATGCCTTCCAATTATTATAAGGTAAATTACGCTTGACAAGCTTCATTAAGAAGAATGGATGGTTTTGACATTAAAATGGGCACTCTAGGTGTTTTCCTGGCCCCCACTCACTGCCGACTATGCTGCCCCATTGACTTGCATTGGGTTTCGTGTTTCGGTCGATCCCGACTTTACGTCATAATCGGCCGATTTCACTCGACCCGACTTTTGAGATAGTCGGGTTTCGCGAAACCCGGCTCGACTCTAAAAAGGTCAAGGTCGCTCAACTCTAGACACAAACCATCTCAAATAAGTCTCCAAAGTCTGATTAGTTCGCTCGGTCTGACCATTTGTCTGAGGATGAAACGCAGAAGAAAAAGACAAATCAATGCCCAGCCTAGCACAAAAGGCCCGCCAAAACCTAGAAACAAACTGGGAACCTCTGTCGGACACAATATTCTCAGGAATACCATGCAAACGGACCACATGCTGAAAAAACAACGGAACCAAATCCGAAGAGGAAGGCAATTTAGGCAAAGGCACCAAATGAACCATCTTAGAGAACCGGTCACAAACAACCCAGATAACCGACATCCTCTGGGAAACCGGAAGATCGGAAATAAAATCCATAGAAATATGCGTCCAGGGCCTCTCAGGGACCGGCAATGGCAAAAGCAACCCACTAGCACAGGAACAACAAGGCTTGGCCCGCGCACAAGTCCCACAGGACTGCACAAAAGAACGCACATCACGCGACAAAGAAGGCCACCAAAAGGACCTACCAACCAAGTCTCTGGTACCAAAAATGCCAGGATGACCAGCCAACACGGAACAGTGAACCTCAGAAATCACTCTACTAGTCCATCTGTCAGGAACAAACAGTTTCCCCACAGGACAGCGGTCAGGCCTGTCAGCCTGAAACTCCTGAAGAATCCGTCGTAAATCAGGGGAAATAGCAGAAAGGACCACCCCTTCTTTCAGAATACCGACCGATTCTAAGACCTCAGGAGAATCAGGCAAAAAACTCCTAGAGAGGGCATCAGCCTTAATGTTCTTAGAACCCGGAAGGTACGAGACCACAAAATCAAAACGGGAAAAAAACAAGGCCCATCGAGCCTGTCTAGGATTCAGCCGTTTGGCAGACTCGAGGTAAATCAAATTCTTATGATCGGTCAAGACCACAATACGGTGCTTAGCTCCCTCAAGCCAATGTCGCCACAATAATAACACAACCCATTCTGACGTCTGAATCCTTGTCGTTCCGTTCTAGGCAGAATCCTATCACACTGCATTGGCTCAGGAATCTGCTCTGAGGACAACACCACAGCGTGCACAGTTCTGCGCTCCCGCAAGCGCCGGTCAATCTGAATGGCCAGAGACATAGAATCACTCAGACCGGAAGGCGTGGGAAACCCCACCATAACATCTTTAACGGATTCAGAAAGACCCTTTCTGAAAATTGCCGCCAAAGCATCATTATTCCATTTAGTCAACACAGACCATTTTCTGAATATCTGACAATACAATTCTGCCGCCTCTTGACCCTGAGACAAGGCCAACAAGGTCTTCTCAGCTTGATCCACAGAATTAGGTTCATCATATAATAATCCTAACGCCTGATAAAAGGAGTCTACATTAAGCAAAGCCGGATTCCCAGATTCCAGGTAAAACGCCCAATCCTGCGGGTCGCCATGCAGCAGGGAGGTGACGATTTTAACCCGCTGAATGGAATCACCAGAGGATCGAGGTCTCAAAGCAAAAAACAGTTTACAGTTGTTTTTAAAACTCAAAAATTTGGACCTGTCACCAAAAAACAAATCAGGAGTAGGAATCTTCGGTTCTAAAACAGGAGTCTGAACAATATAATCAGAAATACCCTGTACCCTAGCAGCAAGCTGGTCTACACGAGAAGCTAATTCCTGAACATTCATGCTAGCACTAGGCTTATCAGCCACCCAGAGATAAAGAGGGAAGAGAAGATAAAGCAGACTGAAGAAAAAAAAATGGCTCAACACCTTTCTTCCCTTCTTCTGAGATGCATTTAACTCATTATGGGCCAGTTGTACTGTTATGATCCGGTGACCTTGGAGCAGCATGAAAACTTTCACTGGAGTAGGTGGTAACTATTCTGACCGCAAATCCTGATCTTAACACCGCAACTAGAAGTAGCCGTGGGGTGTACCTAACAAACCCTAGACACCTCGTCACAGCCAGAGGACTAGATACCCCTATAGATGGAAATAGGAATACTATCTTGCCTCAGAGCAGAACCCCAAAGGATAGGCAGCCCCCCACAAATATTGGCTGTGAGTAGGAGAGGAAAGACAAACACAGGCAGAAAGCAGGATTTAGCAAAAGAGGCCACTCTAGCTAAAATAGGAAAGGATAGAACAGAGTCCTGTGCGGTCAGTATGAAAACCCTTCCAAAAATATCCACAGCAGATTATACAAAAAATTCCTCCATCTAACTAAAGACGTGGAATGTATATCTGCAACTCCAGAGACTCCTACACACAGAGCAGGAATACAATAAAAAAAACAAGCACACAGCTTGTGTGCCATAGAAAAAGAAACAGACACTTATCTTTGCTGAATTGGCAGCTAAGCAGGAGAAGCCAGACAGGGATCCAACACTTCCCAAGAAACATTGACAACTGGAAAGGAATAATGAGTCCTGCAAACCTAAATACCCCAGTCAGAATTGCAATTAGCAGATACACCTGTCCAGGACTGCAGGCCAGGGACAACTGCATTACCACCTACAACCACCGGAGGGAGCCCAAAAGCAGAATTCACAACAGTAGACAAAGATGACTCGCACTATGCAACTGTTGTTGCACAGTTGCATCCATTATCAGCAAACATGCTCACAGGCTACAATACTAAGCGGCCTCATTTCCAAACTGCTTGCCCTGGAAATGTTGCCATTTAGGCTTGGGAGATGGAAGCTTTCCGAAACCTCATCACGGTGGTATGTGGTACCTAGCGGCCACTATTTCTCCTGGTGTGCCATCACCGCTTTTCACAAACCCATGTCCCATAGGATCAGCCATGTACTGATCAACGCTGTGACTGGGAAGATCCACTTAACACGAACACCTCGACAAGTGCTTGTGGCCAGTTACGCTACATTTCCCTAGTCAGGGAATATTGCCTTATAAAATCTAAGCCTTGCTGCTGTCCCTTTTCACCATGGACTGATTGATCATGTTTCATGTTTGTTATAGTATTCTGA
The DNA here is from genome assembly GCF_032444005.1 of Ranitomeya imitator. NCBI lineage: Eukaryota > Metazoa > Chordata > Amphibia > Anura > Dendrobatidae > Ranitomeya > Ranitomeya imitator. The sequence continues at coordinate 51,603,971 of NC_091283.1, forward strand.
ACTCTGAAATTCATCCAAGCTGCCAGCGTTACTTGTGTTTCTCTAGACTTTGTTGCTGCAATGTACAAGAAAAAAATCTTTTCATTGCCGGCTAAAATCCCTTCTATATTCTACAATAATACCGCTCATATCTGCAATTTGTGTATGTTGAGGTGTGGCAGTAGGTATTGCATATCACAGGCATTTAGTCAGGGATTATTGCCTTATAAAATCAAAGCCTTGCTGCTGTCACTAGGGTTGAGTGAAACGGGTCGGCCAGATTCAGAAGTCGCCGACTTTTGGCAAAGTCGGGTTTCATGAAACCTGACCCGACCCCTGTATGGGGTCGGCCATGAGGTCGGCGATCTTCTGATCTGGAATCGGAATTCCGATACCGAGTTCCGATATGTTTAAGATATCGGGAATCGGTATCGGAATTCATATTTAAGTGTAAAATAAAGAATAAAAATAAAAAAATATTGATATACTCACCCTCGGACGCGCCCTGGTTTTCACCGGCAGCCTTCCTTCCTAAGAATGAGCGCCTGAAGGGCCTTCGATGACGTCGCGGCTTGTGATTGGTTGCGTGAGCGGTCACATGGGCATCACGTGACCAATCACAAGCCGCGACGTCATCTAAGGTCCTTCAGGCACTAATTCTTAGGAAGGAAGCGTCCGAGGGCGCATCCGAGGGTGAGTATATTCCTAATAGGTATATACTCACCCTCGGACGCGCCCTGGTTCTAACCCGCAGCCTTCCTTCCTAAGAATCAGCGCCTGAAGGACCTTAGATGACGTCGCGGCTTGTGATTGGTCGCGTGATTCCCATGTGACCGCTCACGCGACCAATCACAAACCGCGACGTCATCGAAGGTCCTTCAGGTGCTGATTCTTAGGAAGGAAGGCTGCCGGTGAGAACCAGGGTGCGTCCAAGGGTAAGTATATCAATATTTTTTATTTTGATTCTTTATTTTACACTTAAATATGGAACCCAGGGCCTGAAGGAGAGTTTCCTCTCCTTCAGACCCTGGGAACCATTAGAAACCCAATGCACTGCATTGGGTTTTGTGTTTCGGCTGACCCCGACCCCGACTTTTCTATAGGATCAGCCGATTTCACTCGACCCGACTTTTGAAAAAGTCGGGTTTCGTGAAACCCGACCCGATTCCATAAAAAGAAAAGTCGCTCAACCCTAGCTGTCACTTTTCACCATGGACTTATTGACAGATTCATGGTTTTTACAGTGTTCTGTACTCAGAAATTTATCAAAGCAAGCAAAATTAACTGATTTCATGTGTCCATTCACAGTCTCTCTCTAACATCTGTATATAACAGGTAGTGGTGGGAGACTTTACACTAGTGGTGCTGGAGTTACCACTTCTAAACTCTCCAGTGCTTCGTTTTAATCTATTTCTGGGTTCTTCTTGATGTATGTTTGGGATCATTGTCCTGTTGGAAGACCCATGACCTACTATAATGCAAACCTAGCTGCAATGTAAAAATTGCGACTTTCTATGTTTCTGATCATGTCTCACACCACATGGTCAGATAAGATATTAAAATGATAACATTACATTTTCTGTTGAATGTTTTTTTCACCATTGAAAGCAATGCTAAAGTACAAAAAGGTAGCACCTGTGTGTGAACACAGGTGTGGAGGAGCATTTAAAAAAAAATCAACAAAGATCAGCTCACCTCCTCTCAGTCCCACCGCGCGGATCATGTACTGCTGCAAGTAGTATGAAGGTGAAGCAGAAGTCCAGCGTGGGTGATATCCATAAAAAATAACTTTTATTCCATTTTCATTAAAAGCACATAAGTCCAAAATCCATCTTTACATCCAGAGACACAAAAATGGGTAATTAATACCAGTGACAGTCACAGGCTTAAAGTGCATTTAAAATCATACGCGTTTCAACGGTCGTGCCACGTTAGTCAATTGTGATAGGCGGCAATGACCGTTGTAACGCATATGATTTTAAATGCACTTTAAGCCTGTGACTATCACTGGCATGAATTACCCGTTTTTGTTTCTCTGGATGTAAAGATGGATTTTGGACTTATGAGCATTTTTTTTTCTCTTATTTATTTTGCTTTATATGCAAGTCATTATCCTGTAGATAATGTTTCTTAACATTTTTTCAAGTCAAATTCATTTTAGGCCGGTTTCACACGTCAGTGGCTCCAGTACGTGAGGTGACAGTTTCCTCACGTACCGGAGACACTGACTCACGTAGACACATTAAAATCACTGCATCTGTTCAGATGTCAGTGATTTTTTGCGGACTGTGTCTCCGTGTGCCAAACATGGAGACATGTCAGTGTTCGTGGGAGCGCACATATTACACTGACCCATTAAAGTCAATGGGTCCCTGTAAAACATGTACCGCACACAGACGTTGTCCGTGTGCAGTCCGTGTGCCGTGCAGGGGACAGCGCTACATTAAGCGCTGTCCCCCCCACTGGTGCTGAATCCGCGATTCATATCTTCCCTGCAGCAGCGTTTGCAGATAGACAGATAGATCTTAATTTTATACACTATTATTCATATCTTCCCTGCAGCAAACGCTGCTGCAGGGAAGATATGAATCGCGGATTCAGCACGATGCAGGGGACAGCGCTAAACTTTAGCGCTGTCTCCTGCACGGTGCATGTGGTACCCAGCGGGCACACAGGCGGCACACGTGTGCCGCTCGTGTGGCCGCTCGTGTGCCACACTGATGTGCCACGTGAGCACACGACACACGGACTCGGATAACTTCAGTACCGTTTTTATACAGTACTGGAATTATCTGGACGTGTGAAACTTGCCTTAAGTGCGGCTTTGTATGTTTTATTGTCAGTCCGTAAAAGTGGCAAAATAATCTGACAACATTGTCTCAGCACTGACCTGCGATTCAAAGAGGTCTTCCCCATGCTGTTCCCATGACATTTCAGCACTGTTTCGATTGTTTTCAGCAATTTTTAGACCCCCTCCAGACCTCCAGGGGGGCCTCTGGAAAAATGCTTATATTTCACATTGACTTTCATTATATTCGTTACTTGGGTCGAGCACCTGAGCATTACGATTTGCTCGACTCGAGTAACGAGTACCCAAGCTTTTTAGTGTGCGCTCATCAGCACTAAAAATTATTCTACAAGCCTTTTATCTGTGGTTGCTTTACTTTATGCTACTGTTAGTAAAAGTTTGGCTCAGTGGAGGAACTGTGAAAACAAGCTCTGTGTGTAAAATTTTGAATAACATTCTCCGGGAGCACTCTGCCCCATGGTCAAGGGTTGAAGTTGGTATCAGCTTCTGAAGGGGTGCTCTGCTCCATGCTCTGTGGGTGAAATTGAAATTAGCTTCTGTGGTGGGTACTGTGCTCTATGGCCCAGTGGTGAAATTTTTAACCAGCAACTGTGGAGATACTGTGCAGCATGGTCTATGGGTGAAATTATTAATCAGATTTTGTGAGGTTACTCTGTCCCATGGTGATATTGTGGACAATATAATGTGCGCACTATGCAATGCTTACTTTCTGCATAATTTCATAGGACTAAGTACTGCTGTACTAATGGTGAGGGGCAGAATAAGTAGAGGAGGTTTAAGATTGTAAGGCTGAGAGTGCCTCCAGTTTCTTCACTTTGCCTTCCACCGTGTCCCCTGTTGTTAATTCTGCTCTTGGGTTCCCTCCAGTGGTTGTAGGTGGGAATGCAGTTGTCTCTGAGTCACAGTCTTGGCCAGGTGTATCTGCTAATTGCTGTTCAGACTGGGATATTTAAGTGTGCAGTATTCATTAGCCCTTGCCAGTTGTCAATGTTCCTTGTGAAGTGTTGGATCACTTTCTGGCTTCTCTTGCCTGCTGCCAAATTCTGCAAAGATTAGTGTTTGGTTCTTTGTATCTGTGGCACACTGCTGTGTGCTGGTTTCAGTTGTATTCCTGCACTGATTGTAGGATTCACTGGAGTTGCAGATTTACGCTCTTACATCTATTAGTTAGATGTAGGTTATTTTTGTTATTTCTGCAGTGTATGTTTTTGAAGGGTTTTTTACTGACCGCACAGAACTTTGTCCTATTCTGTCCTATTTAGCTACAGTGGCCTCCTGTGCTAAATTCTGTTTTCTGCCTGTGTGTGTTTTTTCCTCTCCAACTCACCGCCAATATTTGTGGGGGGCTGTCTATCCTTTGGGGATTTTCTCTGAGGCAAGATAGTATTCCTCTTTCCATCTTTAGGGGTAATTAGTTCTCCGGCTGTGACAAAGTGTCTAGGTGTGTTAGGTACACTCCACGGCTACTTCTAGTTGCGGTGTTAAGTTCAGGATTGCGGTCAGTACAGTGGCCACCATCTCCAGTGAAAGTTCTCATGCAGCTCCAAAGTCACCGGATCATAACAGTCCCCTATTAATTATGGCCTCCGTTCCGACAAACAAGAAAATAGAAATGGACTACTATTCCATTATTCCTAGCTGGAGCAATCAAGTGTGGTTGCCTGCTTTGTACAATACATTTTTCAAAGTAAACACTTTGGGCCCCCTAGTTCCCTTAGGCAACAGTATTGAGGAGGTGTCCTATGGCAAAGAGGCTGGGACTGCAAGTTGCAAGCCTGATGGCGGACCGCCAGCTCAATCCAAAATCATACTACCAGCTTTTCATCGGCAGCTCTTGTAATGTATGCCACTGGAGCTGAAATTTTGGATCTGTGGGGGAAATGTAAAAACATGCTCTGGGTGACATTCTTAATCAGCTTCTGTTGAGGTACTGTGCCCCATGGTCGGTGGATGACATTTTAAATCAGACTTTGTGGGAGTACTGTGCCTCATGCTCTGAGGGTGAAATGTTTAATAAGGTTCTGTGGGGCTATTGTGAGCCATGCTCTGTGGGTGAAGTTTTTATTGGACAGGTGGTAGCAAGCCTCAGTCTCTGTGGGGGAATGGTTAAAATGTTTGTTATTCATTTACTTCCTATTTTACCATGATTGCTATAGTGACAGAACCCCCTTTAAGTAAATTCTCTATCCAACTTTGTTTGCAGGACAATTGTTCTGCTGTTACCCACATTTGCTTCATTTTGCAGCCCCCTAGTCCTTGCTCTGACCATTTTACATTACTGAAGTTCAAGTCGCCATTGACTTATATGGGTTTCGGGGTCCTGGGTCAAGTTCAGCTCAAGTTCTTGTTCTAAACCGGACTACTAAAAAAAAATTCCATTAGTTATGTAGTTTTATTCATGTAGCATATAATTCAGAAATGTGGAATACTTGGTCCATGGAACATTATAATATCCAAATTATGTTGACCTGTTTTGCTTGTCTCCTCCACTAGCTGAGTGAGAAGTATGGACCAGTATATACGCTCCACATTGGAATGGATCCGGTTGTGGTATTGTGCAGCCCTGATGCAGTGAAGGAGGCTCTCATTGACAATGCAGAGGATTTTGGTGCCAGGGGACACATACCACTGCTGGACAGGATAACTTCTGGAGGCCAAGGTACGGAGCAACAATATATTTTGTTTCTAAAATCATTGTACAATTAAAACTACAATGATTTACTACTTTATAATACAGGAACATGATGCTTAATTGCAGCTTATCCAGGATGGCACATTTATGGCAAGAAGGGTAGCTGTGTCAGTCAGCACAGTATCAAGAGCATGGAGCACATACTGTACCAGGAGACGGGCCAGTACACCAGGAGACGGGGAGAGGAAAGTAGGAGGGCAACAACCCAGCAGTAGGACCGCTACTTCCTCCTTTGTGCAAAGAGAGACAGTGCTAGAGCCCTGCAAAATTACTTCCAGCAGGCCACTAACATCCATCTGTCTGCTCAGTCTGTCAGAAACGGACACCATGAAGGTGGTGTGAGGCCCCGACATCCACAAGTGGGCGTTGTGCTTACAGCCCAACACTATTCAGGGCAATTTACATTTGCCACAGAACATCAAGATAGGCAGATTCGACCTTGGCGCCCTATGCAATTCACGGATGAGAGCAGGTTCACATCCTCAGATCCACTCTGAGATCATATGCAGGTGCACTGGGCCCTGGGTTCCTTCTGATGCATGACAATACTAGGCCTCATATGGCTTACGTGTGTCAGCAGTTCTTGCATTATGAAGACATTGATACTTTGGACTGACATGACCAGTCCCCAAACCTGAATCCAACTGAGCACATCTGGGACATCATGTCTCATTCCATCCACCAACACCACATTGCACCACAGACTGTCCAGGAGTTGACTGATGCTTTAATCCAGGTCTGGGAGGAGATCCCTCAGGAGAAAATCTGCCGTGTCATCAGGAGCATAACCAGGAATTGTAGAGAGGTCAAACAGACACGTGGAGGCCACACACACTACTGAGTATCTTTTCCTTGTCTTGAGGCATTTTCACTGAAGTTGTTCTCAATTAATTCCACCATGTAATGAGTAAAGATTTGCAACTGGAATATTTCATTAAGTAATATGATGTGGTACTTAAGTGTTCCCTTTATTTTTTTAAGCAGTCTATATACTGTACCTTTAAACTATAAATTTAATTAGGTAATCCCATCTCCAAGATCCTATCCCAATAATGATAATAATATTAGAAAATACCTCCAATTAGAAATGTAGTATAGTTCTCCTGAATCGCTATGTCACTTACCTCATATGCAGATCATTGCAGTAGCTTAGATATCCGTGATTATGGCCAATAACAGCTATCCATCACTATATGAGTGGTCATGATTAGTGTTGAGCATTCCGATACCGCAAGTATCGGGTATCGGCCGATACTTGCGGTATCGGAATTCCGATACCGAGATCCGATACTTTTGTGGTATCGGGTATCGGTATCGGATACATAGAGATGTGTAAAATAAAGAATTAAAATAAAAAATATTGATATATTTACCTCTCCGGCGGCCCCTGGACTCAGCGCGGGTAACCGGCAGGCTTCCTTGTTCAAAATCAGCGCTTTTAGGACCTGAGAATCACGTCCCGGCTTGTGATTGGTCGCGGGCCGCCCATGTGACCGCCACGCGACCAATCACAAGCCGCGACGTCACCGCAAGCTATTAGCGCGCTCATTTTTTAAAAATGAGCGCGTTAATGACTTTCAAAGACGTAGCGGCTTGTGATTGGTCGCGGGGCCGCGACCAATCACAAGCCGCGACGTCACCGCATTTTTAAAAAATGAGCGCGTTAATAGCTAGCGGTGACGTCGCGGCTTGTGATTGGTCGCGTGGCGGTCACATGGGCGGCCCGCGACCAATCAGAAGCCGGGACGTGATTCTCAGGTGCTAAAAGCGCTGATTTTGAACAAAGAAGCCTGCCGGTTACCCGCGCTGAGTTCAGGGGCCGCCGGAGAGGTAAATATATCAATATTTTTTATTTTAATTCTTTATTTTACACATCCCTATGGATCCCAGGGTCTGAAGGAGAGTTTCCTCTCCTTCAGACCCTGGGAACCATGAGAATACCTTCCGATACTTGATGTCCCATTGACTTGTATTGGTATCGGATATCGGTATCGGCGATATCCGATATTTTTCGGGTATCGGCCGATACTATCCGATACCGATACTTTCAAGTATCGGACGGTATCGCTCAACACTAGTCATGATGGATACCGAAGCTACTGCAATGCCCTGCATATTGGGTAAGCGACACAAATAATCAGAAGAACTGTGCAGCATTTCTAATTGGAGATATTTGCTAATATTTTATTATTACAATTGATACATATGAGGATACAATCTTGGAGCTCAGAATACCCCTGTAATCCCTTCCCAACATTTGCAGTACATGTATGTCATGATTGGCAATATATACCGTACAGACCAAAAGTTTGGACACACCTTCTCATTTAAAGATTTTTCTGTATTTTCATGACTATGAAAATTGTACATTCACACTGAAGGCATCACAACTATGAAATAACACATGTAGAATTATATACTTAACAAAAAAGTGTGAAACAACTAAAACTTTTGCTTTGATGACTGCTTTGCACACTCTTGGCATTCTCTTGATGAGCTTTAAGAGGTAGTCACCGGGAATGGTTTTCACTTCACAGGTGTGCTCTGTCAGGTTTAATAAGTAGGATTTCTTGCCTTATAAATGGTGTTGGGACCATCAGTTGTGTTGTGCAGAAGTCTGGTGGATGCACAGCTGATAGTCCTACTGACTCTTAGAATTTATATTATGGCAAGAAAATAAGCAGCTATGTAAAGAAAAATGAGTGGCCATCATTACTTTAAGAAATGAAGGTCAGTCAGTCAGAAAAATTGGGAAAACTTTGAAAGTGTCCCCAAATGCAGTGGCAAAAACAATCAAGCGCTAAAAACAAACTGGCTCACATGAGGACCGCCCCAGGAAATGATGACCAAGAGTCACCTCTGCTTCTTTCTGAGGATAAGTTTATTCGAGTCACCAGCCTCAGAAATCGTAGGTTAACAGTAGCTCAGATTAGAGACCAGGTCAATGACACACAGTTCTAGCAGCAGACACATCTCTACAACAACTGTTAAGAGGAGACTTTGTGCAGCAGGCCTTCATGGTAAAATAGCTGCTAGGAAACCACTGCTAAGGACAGGCAACAAGCAGAAGAGACTTGTTTGGGCTAAAGAACACAAGGAATGGACATTAGACCAGTGGAAATCTGTGCTTTGGTCTGATGAGTCCAAATTTGAAATCTTTGGTTCCAACCACCGTGTCTTTGTGCGACGCAGAAAAGGTAAACGGATGGACTCTACATGCCTGGTTCCCACCGTGAAGGATGGAGGAGGAGGTGTGATGGTGTGGGGGGGCTTTGCTGGTGACACTGTTGGGGATTTATTCAAAATTGAAGGCATACTGAACCAGCATGGCTACGACAGCATCTTGCAGTGGCATGCTATTCTATCCGGTTTGCGTTTAGTTGGACCATCATTTATTTTTCAACAGGACAATGACCCCAAACACACCTCCAGGCTGTGTAAGGGCTATTTGACCAAGAAGGAGAGTGATGGGGTTCTACGCCAGATGACCTGATGGTTTGGGGTGAGCTGGACCGCAGAGTGAAGGCAAAAGGGCCAACAAGTGCTAAGCATCTCTGGGAACTCCTTCAAGATTGTTGGAAGACCATTCCTGGTGACTACTTCTTGAAGCTCATCAAGAGAATGCCAAGAATGTGCAAAGCAGTTGTGATGCCCAAGAGACCGGGATACCCAGCACCGGACCAATGGGGTCTATCTCTTAAGCGGGATGTCACGGGTGGCTTGACCCGGTGCTGTGGCCTCAGGCAATGCACAGTGTAAGGGGTATCGTGAGGGGACAGACACTTACTTGATCAGCAGCAGGTTCTCCCAATGGTGACGATCCCGATTCTGGATAGATGGCTATTGTCCAAATAAAAGACTGAGGCATTGAAACGTTTAACCAGTTTACTTTAACATAAAGGGATTTACAACCAGTCCTGTCACCGGAGTCTGTATGGGAACTCTGAATTACTTTGACCCTGCCGGGGTCTTCGCCTCTTATTGTACGCAATTTCTGTGTGGCCCTGCTGCTGTATGTGAACTGGCTGCCGGCCCAATCTGTCCCCTCCGGGTCCTGGTTCGACGGGCAACCCGAGTCCTTTTATCGGCTTACCCCCTCCGGGAGTACCGCTGAACTCTGTGTCTGTTGCTGCGTCCGGCCCTAGTGAAGCTGATATCACCTCACGTTTTTCCGGTTGCTGTATTATATATAATGAATACAGCCACGGATCCGGTATCCGTCTTTGCGCCTGTTCTGGGTAGTGATTAATGCTACCCGGTTCTCACAATGTCCTTTTTCTCTGTCCCTCTTCTTCTCAGGCCGGTGATTTAGGCCTGGAAACAGTCACAGGGCTGTTAGAAATTCAGCTGTATGACCTCTCACTTTCAGCTCCTTAGCCCAACTGCCAGTTCTTCTCTCAGACCAGAATGGATCAAGGGGAGTCTCTGGAGCTCCCCCTTCTGGCCGGAGGTGGTAGTGCAGTTTTGCTATCTTAGTACTTGTTTTTAGTGTCAGTAACTATTTTTGTGGCAAATACCCCTAGGGGTGCCACATTCCCCCTTAGTTAGGAACAGTACTCCGGGACTGTGGGACGATAACATTTTGAAATAACAATTAATATGTACAGAGTCTTAAAAATGAAAAGTTACAAAAACCACTCAAGGAAACAAAAATAGAGTTCTGTAATAAGTCACTTCAAATAGCGTCCATTAATACAGTTCTATCCTTGAAGGTACTAGGAAAGGCACTGCACTTTGTGTCCAGGAATTTAGTTCCATTTTTCCAACAGAGTTGTCAATATAAAGTCTAAAGAAAGTTCAAAAAGAGCAAAAAGCAAAGTTCAAAAAGCAGTCTTTCCGGAGCTTTGATTTAGTGCCTCCGGGTTGATAACAAGAAAACAAGAATATGCAAGAAGTTCATACAGACAAGTCTCTGTAGGCACTGGGCTTAAACGTTGCAGAATGATAACAATGACTATAGTTTTATAGTTAGTAATCTGCATACCTGGCCGGTAATTGACCCTGGGTACTACACTGTGATCTACGTAATAGCGGTATCTCTCCATGTGGTGTACTACTGTCTACTGCGGATGTAGTATCTGCCCACTCTGCTAAAGATAATTCCATGACTATGGAGTTGGCAAGTCCACCGTGAATGGGATTACTCTGATCAGGAATCTGTTCTTCCTGGCCTGGAACCTCCTGTAGTACGGGGTCAGCCTCTTCCTGTCTTGGGACTTCTGGTATTGGGTTCGGTGTTGGGTAAAAGGCCACCATGGGAACCACTACTGCACCATGGTATGTTAGTAGGGTTTTGGGAAAGTCTCCTATAGAGGTGTGATACATTTCCTCTTCTTTTTCCTTTACTGGTTGAACCTGTATGGGTTGAATAACTTCTGGTTCTGGCTGGACAACTTCTGGCTCTTTCAATGCTTCCGGACACAATTTAAGATTGTCTCTTGACACTAATACAGATGTTAAGCCTCCGTTTTTGCAAATGAGACACATTTTAGGATTATCCATTCTTGTTGGTAAAACTGTGTAGGGTACGGCTTCCCACTGATTGTCTAGTTTATTGGTTCGACGGTTTCTTTTGAGCACTTGGTCACCCGGTCTTAATGGGGTCGCTAGAGCATTCTGGTTGAAAGTTCGCTCTTGTCTTTCTCTAGTTTGCTGAAGGCTTCTTTCCACACTCTCTTGCACTTGGCGATACTGGTTTTGCCGTATGATATCCCAATTGGAGTCTTGAACTTCTGCGTCTGGTTTCAGAATTCCCATTTCTAGATCGATTGGTAATTGGCCGGGTCTTGCACGCATAAGGTAAGCTGGGGTGCAGTTGGTGGAGCTCACCGGGACATGATTATACAGATCCACCAAGTCAGGCAATTTCTCTGGCCATTGATTCCTTTCTGTCTCAGGTAAAGTCTTTAGTAGGTCTATTACAATATGGTTCATCTTCTCGCATAAGCCGTTTGTTTGTGGATGATAGGCCGTCGTCTGGATCTTTTTGCAACCATACATATTACAGAATTCTCTGAAGATCTCTGATTCAAAGGCTGCACCTTGGTCGGTGAGAACCTGTTCCGGATATCCATGGGGTCTACAAAAGTACGTTTGGAACACTTTGGCTGCTGTTTTTGCTGTCAGATCTTTTACAGGTACAACTACCAAGAAGCGTGAATAATGGTCCACGATGGTCAAGGCATAGACATAGCCGGACCGGCTTGGTGTCAACTTCACGTGGTCCATGGCTACAAGTTCAAGTGGTTGTTTGGTGATTATGGGCTGCAGTGGTGCTCTTTGGTTCTTTTGATCGTTAATTCTGAGGTTGCACGGGCCACAATTTCTGCACCACTGTTCGATTGATTTTCTCATCTCGACCCAATAAAATCTTACTCTTAGAAGTACTTCTAACTTTTTCCAACCGAAGTGACCATCACCATTATGGTAAGCTTCGAGGACCATCTTGACATCTTGTTTAGGCACGATAATCTGCCAAACCAATTCATGTGTTTTCGGATTGGTGTACCTTCTACAGAGCTTCCCTTGATACAGGAACATTTTGCCTCTCTCTTTCCAGAGTTGATGCGTCTCTTCTGGGGCATCCTCATCAGGATATGCACTTTGCTCAGTTAACAGTTCCTTCACCAACTTCACAGCCGGATTGCTGTCTTGGGTGTCAGCCCATCTATGGTGTGCTAATGGATTAAAATTCACCTCTTGTTGTTTCTGATAGGTACTTGACTGATGATGTTTTGCCTTGGGATGATGGAATGCTGGTAGTTCAATTTCTTCAAGCTCCCCCGTTTCTTCTTCTACATCTCTCAAGTGTGGCATCCGGGATAGGGCATCGGCATTTCCATTCTTGCGACCTGCTCGATACTTGATCTTGAAGTTGTAATTAGATAACCGGGCTATCCATCGCTGTTCTAACGCACCTAATTTGGCTGTGTCCAGGTGGGTCAACGGATTGTTGTCAGTATAGACAATAAATTCTGCAGCGGCCAGATAGTGTTTGAAACGTTCAGTCACAGCCCAAACTACTGCCAGTAGTTCCAATTTGAAGGAGCTGTAATTTTCTGGTTTTTCTTTCAGTAGGCCGGAGCTTTCTACTTGCAAACGCGATGACTTTCTCCCGACCTTCTTGCTTTTGTGACAGCACCGCTCCTAGTCCCACATTACTGGCATCGGTGTAGAGGATGAAAGGTTGATGGTAATCTGGGTATGCCAGAACCTCTTCACCGGTTAGTGCCTTCTTTAGTTGTTCAAAGGAGTCTTCCCTTTCGTCGTTCCACTGGAAAGGAGGGCTTCAGTTTGAAGGTTTCTTCGTCTGCCCTACCAAGGCGTCTTGCAAGGGTGCTGCCAACTTGGTAAATCCTTTTATAAATCTGCGATAGTAACCCACCAATCCCAGGAATTGCCTCACTTCTTTTGCGCTGGTAGGTCTCGGCCAATCCCTTATGGCGGTTATTTTCTCTGGATCCGGTGCTACTCCCTCCGAACTCACGATGTGTCCCAGGTACTGTACCCTTGGCTTGAGAAGGTGACATTTGGATGGCTTGATTTTCATGCCATACCTGGATAAGGCTTTGAACACTTCTGCCAGGTCTTTTAAGTGTTGTTCGTAAGTCTTTGAGTAGACGATCACATCATCTACGTACAGGAGGACTGTCTCGAAGTTCTTGTGTCAGAGGCAGCATTCCATCAGCCGCTGGAAGGTACCGGATGCATTGCAGAGTCCGAACGGCATGCGATTAAATTCACTTAGACCCATTGGTGTGGTGAATGCCGTCTTTTCCTTATCCCTCTCAGCCACAGGGACTTGCCAATACCCGCTTGTTAAGTCTAAGGTGGAAAAATAATTAGCAGATTTCAAAGCGGTCAAGGACTCTTCTATCCTAGGTAAGGGGTAGGCGTCTTTATGGGTGATGTTATTAATCTGCCGGTAGTCTACGCACATTGTCATGGTTCCGTCCTTTTTTTTTGACAATCACTAGAGGGGCCGCCCAGGGGCTACAGCTGTCTCTTATTACCCCGGCATGTTTCATCTCCCTCAGCATATCTTTTGCACATTGATAGTGAGCGGGCGGTATGGGTCTATATCTTTCTTTTATTGGGGGATGGTCACCGGTGGGGATTGTGTGTTCTACCCCTTCTATCCGTCCGAAGTCCAATGGGTGTTTACTGAAGACTTGTTCATATTCCGTCACTAGCCTATACACCCCTTGTTTTTGATGGGTAGGTGTTGAATTTATGCCCACGTGTAGCTGTTGGCACCAATCCTCCAATTCTCCATCTGAGCCGTTGACTTCCACCTGACAGGTTGGTTCTAAGGGCTCAATGGTTGTGATGGCATTGTTGTCAACAGTATATAGCTTTGCCACTGTAGCATAACTTGGCAAAGTGACCTCTTCCTCTCCACAGTTCAAAAGTCGTACCGGCACTCGTCACCGGTGTACCTCGACTACCCCTCGTGCTGTGAGTATAGTGGGCCTGCTGTCGGTGTACACTGGTTCTATTAAGGCTTGATAATCTCGTCCCTTAGTACCAATGGCTGCTCTACACCATACCAGCATTTCTGTTTTTGGTGGGATTACAATAGACGTTGGATCACTTACCCTCACACTGCCGATTTCTCCACCTGCAACTTCTACCTGTTGCCTTAACATCAATACTTTTATTTCCCTCCGGAGAACTCTCTGTTGGCAGGATTGGGCAGTTTCAGCAATTTGCTGTAAGACAGAAATAACTTCGGAAAAGCAGTTCTCTAACACATTCATTCCTATCAATACAGTTGGTTTACAGTTCCGCCGGTCAACATCAACAACACTTATACCCTGTTTCTTCAATTCTACTTTACCAATCTTTATGGTCATCTCCCTGAATCCTAGTTTCGGTACCAACTTACCATTACTGGCCCATATATCTAGTTCAACATCAGAGGGCCCTTTATCAATATCTGCATCAGCCCAGTACCTCTTATAAAGGATATATATATACTTATATACGGTATAGATGAAATCTGGGAACCTGTGTCCAGCAAAGCGTTGAGGGGAATTCCGTCCAGCACGATAGGGATAATGGGTCGTCCTCCGATGTACCTGTCGTGCCAGGGTGTTGGGCCTTGAAAGTTCATTCCTGCGAAGCGGCCCACATTCCCAGGGGATTCCCGTTTAAATCACAATCTCGTGCAAAGTGGCCTGGCTGCTGGCAACGGCAGCAAATGGGCTGTCCATCCGGTTGGTAGCCGTCGCGGGGTCGTCCTCTCCATGTCGGGTATCTCCGGGGTCTCATCCATGGTACATCTTCTCTACGGTTTGCCAACTCCATCTTGGGTCCTCTCATCTCCTGCATGGTTTTAGCTATTGAAGCAACAACATCAGTTAAAGAGTCAAGCTTTTGTTGAAGAGCCTCATTAGTACTGGGCCCCAGGGGCTTAGCAATGGCCCCGGACATAGCTGATGTCACTGGCGCTCCCTGTTGTTGAGGAGCCTCTGCCATGGGTTGCGCAGGCTCCTGATCCCAAGGTGCCTCTGCCAGCTGGAGACTTATAGCGCTCTCCTTTAATTGGGCAAATGTCAATTCAGGGTTCTTAAAAACAAGCATGCTCACATGCCCCCGGTGAGAAGGGGTGTAGAGTCCCTCAATAAATTGATCTCTTAGCAGTTTATCCGCTCCAGTGTTAAAAATGGGTTCAGCCAGTGTAAGTGATTTAAGGGCTTCCTGCAGGTTTAAGGCAAAGTCTCTCACGCCCTCATTAACTTTTTGTTTGCAATTAAAGAATCGTACTTTAGCTTTGCTGCTGGCAGTCGTTTCAAATGTAGCTTTTAATCCAGCAAATATGCGTTCAACAGTGCCTTTTAGATCAGCTGCCCATGCTGTGACTTCTCGCTTAGCATGGCCACTTAACTGCATCATCAGGAGACTAACACGCTGAACTTCACCCACGGGGAACATGTTAAAATGGGCCAGCATCTTTTCTCTGAAATCGTCAAGGGTATTAGGCTCACCTTCATACATTGGAAGCCACGGGCCACCCGGGATATATGGCATCGGCACCGGCATGATGGGCGCCACTCCTTGCACCGCTGCGCTACCGGACTCTCTATCAACACTCTGTCTTTCAGCTGCATTAGCATCGCCGGGTGCTGCGGCGTCTCCGTGCTGCGACATACTGTGCCCCCTTAGTTAATCCGGACCCTTCCGGTCCTCTGCTTCCGTCGGGATAGTGTAGATTCATTCCGCTGTGTAGCAGGATTGGTTTTCCCCTTGCTCAGACGTCAGAGTGCTCAGCTTGGTGCCGCCCACAATGACACGCCCCCTGCTGCTCCCGCCCGCCGCGCGCTCTGTAATAGCGGATTCTGAAGTTTTTCAGTCAGACTGGGGCTCAGGTAATGGCGTAGCTCAATTAACAGTCTGGTGCCTAACGGTTATGAGGTGATTACCTCAGGGGATGGCGGCCATCTTTACTCCATTATAACCAATGGGGAAAAGTCACTTTCAATAGTTTTTTAATGGGAAATGGAATTTTCTTTAATAAAGTCAATTTTCAAGATTTTTCATCCAATTTTCACAGTTTTGGGCTCCTATCACGGCACACAATACCCGGTATACGGGCTGGCTGAATCCTGTTCGTGACGCCAATTGTGACACCCAAGAGACCGGGATACCGAGCACCGGACCAATGGGGTCTGTCTCTTAAGCGGGATGTCACGGGTGGCTTGACCCGGTGCTGTGGTCTCAGGCAATGCACAGTGTAAGGGGTATTGTAAGGGGACAGGCACTTACTTGATCAGCAGCAGGTTCTCCCAGGGGTGACGATCCCGATCCTGGATAGATGGCTATTGTCCAAATAAAAGACTGAGGCATATAAACGTTTAACCAGTTTACTTTAACATAAAGGGATTTACAACCAGTCCTGTCACCGGAGTCTGTATGGGAACTCTGAATTACTTTGACCCTGCCGGGGTCTTCACCTCTTATTGTACGCAATTTCTGTGTGGCCCTGCTGCTGTATGTGAACTGGCTGCCGGCCCAATCTGTTCCCTCCGGGTCCTGGTTCGACGGGCAACCCGAGTCCTTTTATCGGCTTACCCCCTCCGGGAGTACCGCTGAACTCTGTGTCTGTTGCTGCGTCCGGCCCTAGTGAAGCTGATATCACCTCACGTTTTTCCGGTTGCTGTATTATATATAATGAATACAGCCACGGATCCGGTATCCGTCTTTGCGCCTGTTCTGGGTAGTGATTAATGCTACCCGGTTCTCACAATGTCCTTTTTCTCTGTCCCTCTTCTTCTCAGGCCGGTGATTTAGGCCTGGAAACAGTCACAGGGCTGTTAGAAATTCAGCTGTATGACCTCTCACTTTCAGCTCCTTAGCCCAACTGCCAGTTCTTCTCTCAGACCAGAATGGATCAAGGGGAGTCTCTGGAGCTCCCCCTTCTGGCCGGAGGTGGTAGTGCAGTTTTGCTATCTTAGTACTTGTATTTAGTGTCAGTAACTATTTTTGTGGCAAATACCACTAGGGGTGCCACACAGTCATCAAAGCAAAAGGTGACTACTTTGAAGAACCTAGAATATCAGACATCATTTCAGTTGTTTCACGCTTTTTTGTTAAGTATATAACTCCACATGTGTTAATTCATAGTTTTGATGCCTTCAGTGTGAATGTACAATTTGCATAGTCATGAAAATACAGAAAAATCTTTAAATGAGAAGGTGTGTCCAAACTCTTGGTCTGCACTGTATAATATATTTATTTGTACCCATAAATAAATATTATTATGAAAAAAACAATAAAAGTACACATATTTGTTATCGCCAAGTCCGTAACGACCCAACCTAAAACTGTCCCACTGCATAACCCTTTTAGTGAACATAATAAAAAATTAAAGTGAAAAAAAGAGGCAAAAGACGATGCTTTATCATCATACCACCGAACAACAAGCGGAATAAAACGTAATCAAAAAGACAAATGTAAATATAAATAGTTTTGCTGAAATCGACATCTGTCCTGCAAAAAGTAAGCTGCCATACTGCTCAATCAGCTGAAAAATTAAAATGTTATTGCTCTCAGAATAAAGAGATGCAAAAATAATTTTTTTCTATAAAATAATTTTTATTGTGTAAAAGTGCCAAAATATAAAAAAAATATATAAATGTGGTATCACTGTAATCATACTGACCCGAAGAAAAAGAATGCCTTATCATTTTACCACATGCGGAACGGCATTAAAAAAAGCCCTTAAAACAATTTGTGCATTGTTGGTTTTCTTTATTCTACCTCTCACAAATCGGAATAGAAAGCGATCAAACAAAGCCATGAGTCCGAAAATGGTATCAATATAGAAACATCAACTTTTCCCGCAAAACACAAACCCTCACATGACTTTGTCAGCAGAAATATGAAAAACTTACAGCTGTCGAAATATGGTGATGCAAAAAAACTTGTTTTTGAAAACAAAAAAAGCATCTTTTAGTGTGTGACAACAGCCAAACAATAAAAATCCAATATAAATCTGGTATCGTTATCGCATCGACAGGAAGAATACAGTCATCTTATCACTTGCACTAGGAAAGGCGCAAAAAATAAATGAAACCAATTCTTCACATGCTGATTATTTTTTCATTCTGCATCACAAAGATCACGGTAATACTCGGCTCACATTTATCCTGCACTCTGTGCTGAGCGCTTACATCGGGTTTCCATGTAAATCTCTGAAATACGTTACTCAGACAGAAGGTTCCCTATAATGAGGCAGATGGAGGCACTGCTGTAGATGCCATAGGATCTGGCGGTGTCCATTTATTAGGAGTGCATAAAAAAGCCATCAGCCACAGTTTTCTGCACTACTGAACAGAGGCCAGATGGAGTGCAGAGTAACTCTGCTGCCTCATAATAGTGAGTGCCTCCCTACTGGTTTTATCTGAAGTGTAGAGTTTAGGCTACTTTCACACTAGCGTCGGCCCGTCACAGTGCGTCGGGCCGACGTACCGACGCATCCTGTGACAACACAGCACAACGGGGGCAGCGGATGCATTATTACAACGCATTCGCTGCCCCATTGTGAGTTGCAGGGAGGAGGGGGCGGAGTTGCAGCCGCGCATGCGCGGTCGGAAATGGCGGACACAACGCACCAAAAAACTTTACAAGCCATGTTTTTTGGTGCCGACGGTCCGCCACAACACGACGCAACCGTCGCACGACGGTTGCGACATGTGGCAATGCGTCGCAATGCGTCGCTAATACAAGCCTATGGAGAAAAAACACATCCTGCAAACAACTTTGCAGGATGCGTTTTTTCTGCAAAACGACGCATTGCGACTTGCGTCGTGTGACGCTATTGTGAAAGTAGCCTTAGTGTAGTGCAGTGGTAGCACCCTATGCAGTGATAAGGCAGTGACCCAGCAAAGTTCAAATCCAAAGTCTCTTTAATGTTCAACTCACATAAAGCAAATAGATCAATGGCTGCACTCAATTTTGCTGTACTAAAGCAAGGAAATGTGCGATACATGAAATGTGAATGGCATAATGGCTTGTGAAATCTATGAAAAAAAACATGAGATGCTTAGCACAAGATTTGGCCCAAAATTGTGAGCCCATCCACCAAACGTCAAGGTAATCTCAGATCGGATGGGTACCTGACCTGTCTGCCTAGTGTGAACACTTACCTCTGGCTAATAACATGGTAAAGCCTGCTTATATAGGAAGGTCGGAACCAACTGTGTTTGGATGTAATTAAAATCACAGCATGGTGAAGGGCGGAGCGTTCAAGTCAGAAAAAATAGTACATAGTAAGTATAGGAAAACTGACTGAACAGAGGTAAGTGTTCACACTAGGCAGACAGGTCAGTAAGTCTTTTTTGGTTATGCACCAGTTCAGACTGGATTGCTGTTCAGTCAGTTTTCCTATATTTACTATGTACTATTTTTTTCTGACTTGAACGCCCCGCCTTTCACCATGCTGGCATCGGGCCCCGTCTCATCTGCTCACCGACCCCCCCCCCCTGCAGGCGCTGCGGCACACTATTGACGTGCGGACCCAGTCTGAGGCTGGCAGCTGAATAGGGCCGCAGTGCGCACTCGCCGGCGTAGCTGGCATTGTCAGCCGCCGGGCCCAGCGAGTGCTGCTGTGTGGAGCCTAGAGGGATCTTCGCCCGGCACAGGAGCACGGCCAGGTACTTTTTTTGATAGCAGCGATCTAGGGGGGCCCGGGGGGCAGGATGCTGGACACACAGGGGCCGAATGCTGGACACACAGGGGCAAAAATGCTGGACACAGTGGGGCAGAATGCTGGACACACAGTGGGGCAGAATGCTGGACACACAATGGGGCAGAATGCTGGACACACAGTGGGGCAGAATGCTGGACACACAATGGGGCAGAATGCTGGACACAGAGTGGGGCAGAATGCTGGACACACAGTGGGGCAGAATGCTGGGCACACAGTGGGGCAGAATGCTGGACACAGTGGGGCAGAATGCTGGACACAGTGGGGCAGAATGCTGGACACACAGTGGGGCAGAATGCTGGACACACAATGGGGCAGAATGCTGGACACAGAGTGGGGCAGAATGCTGGACACACAGTGGGGCAGAATGCTGGACACACAGTGGGGCAGAATGCTGGACACACAGTGGGGCAGAATGCTGGACACACAGTGGGGCAGAATGCTGGACACACAGTGGGGCAGAATGCTGGGCACACAGTGGGGCAGAATGCTGGACACACAGTGGGGCAGAATGCTGGACACACAGTGGGGCAGAATGCTGGACACACAGTGGGGCAGAATGCTGGACACAGTGGGGCAGAATGCTGGACACACAGTGGGGCAGAATGCTGGACACAAAATGGGGCAGAATGCTGGACACACAGTGGGGCAGAATGCTGGACACAGTGGGGCAGAATGCTGGACACACAGTGGGGCAGAATGCTGGACACACAGTGGGGCAGAATGCTGGACACAGTGGGGCAGAATGCTGGACACAGTGGGGCAGAATGCTGGACACAGTGGGGCAGAATGCTGGACACACAATGGGGCAGAATTCTGGACACAGAGTGGGGCAGAATGCTGGACACAGAGTGGGGCAGAATGCTGGACACACAGTGGGGCAGAATGCTGGACACACAATGGGGCAGAATGCTGGACACACAGTGGGGCAGAATGCTGGACACACATAGGGGCAGAATGCTGGACACACAGTGGGGCAGAATGCTGGACACACAGTGGGGCAGAATGCTGGGCACACAGTGGGGCAGAATGCTGGACACACAGTGGGGCAGAATGCTGGACACACAGTGGGGCAGAATGCTGGACACACAGTGGGGCAGAATGCTGAACACACAGTGGGGCAGAATGCTGGACACACAGTGGGGCAGAATGCTGGACACACAGTGGGGCAGAATGCTGGACACACAATGGGGCAGAATTCTGGACACAGAGTGGGGCAGAATGCTGGACACAGAGTGGGGCAGAATGCTGGACACACAGTGGGGCAGAATGCTGGACACACAATGGGGCAGAATGCTGGACACACAGTGGGGCAGAATGCTGGACACACATAGGGGCAGAATGCTGGACACACAGTGGGGCAGAATGCTGGACACACAGTGGGGCAGAATGCTGGGCACACAGTGGGGCAGAATGCTGGACACACAGTGGGGCAGAATGCTGGACACACAGTGGGGCAGAATGCTGGACACACAGTGGGGCAGAATGCTGAACACACAGTGGGGCAGAATGCTGGACACACAGTGGGGCAGAATGCTGGACACAGTGGGGCAGAATGCTGGACACACAGTGGGGCAGAATGCTGGACACACAGTGGGGCAGAATGCTGGACACAGTGGGGCAGAATGCTGGACACAGTGGGGCAGAATGCTGGACACACAGTGGGGCAGAATGCTGGACACACAATGGGGCAGAATTCTGGACACGGAGTGGGGCAGAATGCTGGACACAGAGTGGGGCAGAATGCTGGACACACAGTGGGGCAGAATGCTGGACACACAATGGGGCAGAATGCTGGACACACAGTGGGGCAGAATGCTGGACACACATAGGGGCAGAATGCTGGACACACAGTGGGGCAGAATGCTGGACACACAGTGGGGCAGAATGCTGGGCACACAGTGGGGCAGAATGCTGGACACACAGTGGGGCAGAATGCTGGACACACAGTGGGGCAGAATGCTGGACACACAGTGGGGCAGAATGCTGAACACACAGTGGGGCAGAATGCTGGACACACAGTGGGGCAGAATGCTGGACACACAGTGGGGCAGAATGCTGGACACACAGTGGGGCAGAATGCTGGACACACAGTGGGGCAGAATGCTGGACACAGTGGGGCAGAATGCTGGACACAGTGGGGCAGAATGCTGGACACACAGTGGGGCAGAATGCTAGACACAGTGGGGCAGAATGCTAGACGCAGTGGGGTAGAATGCTGGACACACAGTGGGGCAGAATGTTGGACACACAGTGGGGCAGAATGCTGGACACACAGTGGGGCAGAATGCTGGACACACAGTGACAGGGGCAAAATGCTGGACACACAGTGACAGGGGCAGAATGCTGGACACACAGTGACAGGGACAGAATGCTGGACACACAGTGACAGGGGCAGAATGCTGGACACACAGTGACAGGGGCAGAATGCTGGACACACAGTGACAGGGGCAGAATGCTGGACACAGGGGCAGACTGCGAGACCCGGGGGCAGAATGCTGGACATTGGGGCAGAATGCGAGACACGGGGCAGAATGGAGATACGGGGCATGATTGGAGACACGGGGCAGGATGAAAGGCATTGGGGCATGACTGGAGACAGATGGGGGAGGATTGGAGACAGATGGGGCAGAATGGAGACACAGGGGGCATAATTGGAGACAAGTGGCAGGATTGCAGACACGGGGGCATGGTTGGAGACATAGAGGGCAGAATGGAGACATGGGGCATGATTGGAGACACTGGGGGCAGAATTGGAGACAGATCGTGCAGGATCATGGGGCAGGATGGATATGATGGAGACAGATGGGGCCGGATGGAGAGATCACATGGGGCAATCATATGGGGCAGGATGGGGAGATCATATGGGGCAGAATGGATACTCATGAGGGCAGGATGGGAGAACATATGGCTGACGCCAGGAATGAGACACACGGTGGCCAGGATGGGGAATATTATTACCATAGGGGCTAATTTAGGGATATTATTACTGCAGTGATGTATTTATTTTATTTTTTGAGTATACTGTTTTAAATGAGGGGGTGGTCCTGTTACTGTATAGAGTGATACTATGTTGCCTCTTTTTCTTCATGTGGTGTAATGTAGAAGTTGTGAAAAATTAAGTAATGTATTCTACAAGTGGAGCTCGAGATAACTGTGTTATTTCCTGCAGAGACAAGTCCTGGCTGGATGAAATGATGGCGGTCTGTGCTGGATTAAAGATGAAGGACTTCACCTAGAGACGTCACTCGTGAGTCAGTGTGTTACCTATATACTGACACTATACACTGTATACTATATACAGAGCTCCTGTGTATAATTTCACTAGTGATCACTGTATTATCTGTACACAGACACTGCATACTAAGTACAGATCTCCTGTGTATAATGGCACTTATGGTGATAGTATGGTGCTTTTTTTTAATTACTGATCAGAATTGTAGTATTCAGTCACTATGTGGTGGTAATATGTAGTCTGGACATGGTGTTGCGGTATTTGTTCCTTGTATGTGATATTATTGGTCATTTTAAAAATTGAAAAATAAATATAAATATACCTAAATTGTATTGCATATTTTAACAAATATTTAATAGGTTACAGTAGAGTAGGGCCCGGCCAAAAGTGTCTACCGTGTTATGGTGGCGGCTTAAAAAATCTTTTGGCCAAAACAAAAGCTGCTGGCTATATGTGTGATCTGGTGATGGGAACTGTTAATGTGTGATAGGTGAGAAGTGGAGTTTTTCCAAGAGAGAGCGGTGGGACTGTGGACAGTTCGAGGGGTGGAGCGTGGAGGTGGGGTGGGGTGGAGCCTGGGCGGAGTCTCAGGGGGCCACGAAAATTTTGCCAGTATGGGGCCCCGAAATTTCTAGTGGCAGCCCTGCCCGGGAGGACCAGCCGTTAGATACTGATTGGGATAGTCGTGGTGAATTTCTGCGCTGCTGAATCACTAGAATTCCAAAATTATTAGTACATGTGGCTTTATTATTCTATGCGTTTCAGAGTTCAAGACTCCTTCAACAGGAAACACCACAGGGACAACATGTTTACCACAATTGTCCCAATCTGTACCTTGTGAAAATTAAAAATTTGGGGGTTAAATACATTTTTGTGGGGAAAATGCAATTTTTTTTATTTTTACAGCTCAACACTATAAAATTCTGTGAAGCACCTGGTGGTTCATGGTGCTCACCACACATCTAGATAAGTTCGTTGAAGGGTCTAGTTTCCAAAATGGTGTCATATGTGAGCAGTTTCCACTGTTTAGGCACATCAGGAGCTCTCGAAACGCAACATGGGGTCCGCTACTTAATCCAGCAAATTTTACATTCAAAAAGTCAAATGGCGCGCCTTCTCTTCTGAGTCCTGCTGTGAGCCCAAACAGTGATTTTCCTCAATATATGGGGTATTAGCATGCTCAGAAAAAATTGCACAACAAATTTTGTGGCCGATTTTCTCCAGCTACCTTTGCAAAAGTAAAAAAATGTTGGGTCTAAAGTACAATTTTTGTGACAATCAGTTTAATGTTCATTTTTGCTTACTACATTCCACAAATTCTTTTTGAAGCACCTGAAGGGTTAATATACTTAACCCCTTAGTGGCAGAGACAATTTGGTACTTAATGATCGAGCCAATTTTTGCAATTCTGACCACTGTCAATTTATGAGGTTATAACTCTGGAACGCTTCAACGGATCCCGCTGAAGTTTTTTCGTGACATATTGTACTTCATGTTAGTGGTAACATTTCTTCGATATTACTTGCTATTATTTATGAAAAAAACAGAAATATGGCGAAAATTTTTAAAATTTTGCAATTTTCAAACTGTATTTTTATGCCCTTAAATCAGAGAGATATGTCATGAAAAATAGTTAATAAATAACATTTCCCACATGTCTACTTTACATCAGCACAATTTTGGAAACAAAATTTTTTTTGTTAGGGAGTTATAAGGGTTAAAAGTTGACCAGCAATTTCTCATTTTTACAACACCATTTTTTTTAGGGACCACATCACATTTGAAGTCATTTTGAGGGGTCTATATGATAGAAAATACCCAAGCGTGACACCATTCTAAAAACTACACCCCTCAAGGTTCTCAAAACCACATTCAAGAAGTTTATTAACCCTTTACGTGCTTCACAGGAACTGAAACAATGTGGAAGGAAAAAATGAACATTTAACTTTTTTTTGCAAACATCTTAATTCAGAACCATTTTTTTTATTTTCACAAGTGTAAAAACAGAAATGTAACCAAAAATTTTGTTATGCAATTTCTCCTGAATACGCCAATACCCCATATGTGGGGGTAAACCACTTTTTGGGCGCACCGCAGAACTTAGAAGTGAAGGAGCGCCGTTTGACTTTTTCAATGCAGAATTGGCTGGAATTGAGATCGGACGCCATGTCACGTTTAGAGAGCCCCTGATGTGCCTAAACAGTGGAAACCCCCCACAAGTGACATCATTTTGGAAACTAGACCCCTTAAGGAACTTATCTAGATGTGTGGTGAGCACTTTGAACCCCCATGTGCTTCACAGAAGTTTATAACGTAGAGCCGTGAAAAAAAAGAAATCGCATTTTTTCTACAAAAATGATCTTTTTGCCCACAAATTTTTATTTTCACAAGGGTAACAGGAGAAATTAGATGACTAAAGTTGTTTTGCAATTTCTCCTGAGTACGTCGATACCCAATATGTGGGGGTAAACCACTGTTTGGGCGCACCGCAGAGCTTGGAAGAGAAAGAGTGCCGTTTTACTTTTTCAATGTAGAATTGGCTGGAATTGAGATCGGACGCCATGTCGCGTTTGGAGAGCCCCTGATGTGCCTAAACAGTAGAAATCCCCCACAAGTGACCCCATCTTGGAAACTAGACCCCCCATGGAACTTATCTAGATGTGTGGTGAGAACTTTGAATGCCCAAGTGCTTCACAGAAGTTTATAATGCAGAGTCGTGAAAATAAAAAATATTTTTTTTTTCCACAAAAAAGATATTTTAGCCCCCAAATTTTTATTTTCACAAGGGTAACAAGAGAAATTGGACCCCAAAGGTTGTTGTCCAATTTGTCCTGAGTATGCTGGTACCCCACATGTGGGGGTAAACCACTGTTTGGGCGCACGGCAGAGCTTGGAAGGAAGGAGTGCCGTTTTGGAATGCAGACTTTGATAGAATGGTCTGCGGGCATTATGTTGTGTTTGCAGAGCCCCTGATGTACCTAACCAGTAGAAACCCTCCACAAGTGACCCCATTTTGGAAACTAGACCCCCCAAGGAACTTATCTAGATGTGTGGTGAGAACTTTGAATGCCCAAGTGCTTCACAGAAGTTTAGAATGCAGAGTCGTGAAAATAAAAAAATAATTTTTTCCACAAAAAAGATATTGTAGCCCCCAAGTTTTTATTTTCACAAGGGTAACAGGAGAAATTGGACTGCAATAGTTGTTGTCCAATTTATCCCGAGTACGTTGATGTGCCATATGTGGGGGTAAACCACTGTTTGGGCGCACGGCAGAGCTCGGAAGGGAAGGAGCGCCTTTTTGGAATGCAGACTTTGATAGAATGGTCTGTGGGCATTATGTTGCGATTGCAGAGCCCCTGATGTACCTAAACTGTAGTAACCCCCCACAAGTGACCCCATTTTGGAAACTAGACCCCCCAAGGAACTTATATAGATGTGTGGTGAAAACTTTGAATGCCCAAGTGCTTCACAGAAATTTATAATGCAGAGTCATAAAAAAATATATATATATCTTTTTTCCACAAAAAAGATTTTGTAGCCCCCAAGTTTTTATTTTCACAAGGGTAACAAGAGAAATTGGACCCCAGAAGTTGTTGTCCAATTCATCCCGAGTACGCTGATGCCCCATATGTGGGGGTAACCCACTGTTTGGGCGCACGGCAGAGCTCAGAAGGGAGGGAGCACCATTTGACTTTTTGAGCGCAAAATTGGCTGTCGTGTTTGGAGACCCGCTGATGTACCTAAACAGTGGAAACCCCCCAATTCTAGCTCCAACCCTAACCCCAACACACCCCTAACCCTAATCCCAACCTGATCCATAATCCTAATCACTAACCCTAACCATAATCACAACCCTTACCCCAAAACAACCCTAATGTCACCCCTAACCATAACCCTAATCAAAACCCTAAATCCAACACACCCCTAATCCTAATCTCAACCCTAACCTCAAACCTAACCCTAATCCCAATACACCCCTAATCACAACCCTAACCTTAACCTTAATCCCAAACCTAACCCTAATCCCAAGCGTAACCCTAATGCCAACCTTAACCCTAATACCAACCCTAATCCAAACCCTAAACCTAATCCCAACTCTAACCCTAACTTTAGCCCCAACCCTAGCCCTAAGTTTAGCCCCAACCCTAACCCTAGCCCTAAGCCCTAACCTAAGCCTAACCCTAAGCCCTAACCCTAGCCCATACTTTCACACTTGCGTCGTTTGGCATCCGTCGCAATCCGTCGTTTTGGACAAGAAACGGATCCTGCAAATGTGCCCGCAGGATGCGTTTTTTGCCCATAGACTTGTATTGCCGACGGATCGTGACGGATGGCCACACGTCGCGTCCGTCATGCACTGGATCAGTTGTGTTTTGGCGGACCGTCGGCACAAAAAAGTTCAATGAAACTTTTTTTGTACATCGCATCCGCCATTTCTGACCGCACATGCGTGGCCGTAACTCCGCCCCCTCCTCCCCAGGACATAGATTGGGCAGCGGATGCGTTGAAAAACTACAGCCGCTGCCCACGGTGTGCACAATTTTCACAACGTGCGTCGGTATGTCGGGCCAACGCATTGCTACGGCCCCGTACCGACGTAAGTGTGAAAGAAGCCTAACCCTAAATTTAGCCCCAACCCTATCCCTAAATTTAGCCCCAACCCTAACCCTAAATTTAGCCCCAACCCTAGCCCTAACCCTAGCCCTAACCCTAGCCCTAAACCTAGCCCTAACCCTAACCCTAGCCCTAACCTTAGCCCTAACCCTAGCACTAGCCCTAACCCTAGCCGTAACCCTAGCCCTAACCCTAACCCTAACCCTAGCCCTAACCCTAGCCCTAACCCTAGCCCTAACCCTAACCCTAGCCCTAACCCTAGCCCTAACCCTAGCCCTAACCCTAACCCTAACCCTAGCCCTAACCCTAACCCTAACCTTCACCTTAACCCTAACCCTAATTTTAGCCCCAACTGCTGTTCTCCTGCCGGCCAGCAGATGGAGACAGATGGCGGGCGCACTGCACATGCGCCCGCCATTTTCTGTCGCCGGCGGCAAGGAGGAGCAGCAGGAGGATCCAGGGACACAGGTGAGTATGATAGGGTCCCCGAATCCCCCTATTTCTCTGTCCTCTGATGTGCGATCACATCAGAGGACAGAGAATTACACTTTTTTTTTTTTTTTTTTGCGGTCGCCGGTAAACAGTTAATTACCGGCGATCGCAAAACAGGGGTCAGTCAAACCGACTCCGATCATACTCTTTGGGGTCTCGGCTACCCCCGGCAGCCGAGACCCCAAAGATTGTCGCAGGGCCGGCCGGCGGGCACACTGCGCATGCGCCCGCCATTTTTAAGATGGCGGCGCCCACCGGGAGCCACGAGGAGCACCGGGGGAGATAGGTGAGTATTGGGGGGCTACCTGGGACCCCTTTTTTCTGTCCTCCGATGTGCGATCACATCGGAGGACAGAGAAATTAAAAAGAGATCGCGTTTTTGTTTTTTTTGCGATCGCCGGTAAACGGTTAATTACCGGAGATCGCAAATGCGGGGTGGGTAAAAAAAAACCCCGAATCATGTTCTCTGGGGTCTCGGCTACCCCTGGCAGCCGAGATCCCAGAGAAAATCTGACTCTGGGGGGCGCTATTTACTTTTTCCACAGCGCCGTTAATTAACGGCGCTGTGGTTTAAGTACCCTTAGCGGCCGCCGTTAAAAGGCGTATCGGCGGTCGCTAAGGGGTTAAATGTGGTTTTGAGCAACTTAAGGGGCACTGTTTTTAAAATTGTGTCACTTTGGGGTATTTTCTGTCATAGATTCCTCAAAGTCACTGCAAATGTGATGTGTCCTGAAAAAAATGGTTTTGTAAATCTTGCTGAAAAAATGAGAAATCGCTGTTCAATGTTTAACCCTTCTAACTTCCTAAAAAAATTATGTTTCAAAAATTGTTCTGATGGAAGGTTGACATGGGGTCAATTTATTTATTAACTATTTTGTGTCATAGGACTCTGATTTAAGGGCATAAAGATTAAGGGTATGTTCACACTGGGCATTTTTGATGCTTTTTTTTGCAAGTTTTCAGCTGATTTTTACAGTAATATTATTAGTATTTATTTATTTATTTATGTAGCATCATTAATTCCATCAAGAAGATTATTAACCCTTCAGGTGCTTCGCAAGATCTGAAGCTGTAAAGGGTTTACAGTGACAGAGAGGAGCCAGAAGACCGCAGCGTTAGAATTTTCCTACTCCTACACTGGTTAGAAGCGCTTCACCTTCGTATTAAACAGTGTGACTTTCTTTGGGCAGTGCAGGGGTTATTCTACTCGGTTGAGAGCTCCTGGAGCTAAGGCTCTCAGTCAAGCACTGTTAGCCACTCCTATCTCCTACATAAACGGAGTCCTGGCTAGCACTCATTGTCAGAGCAGCTTTTGCTGCAAGGCTGGAGGTTGTTGTTAGTTATTTGAGTAGGTGATTGGTGGATTTATCGCTAACTGTTGCTAGGTTTTGATAATGTGATTGTCATGCTGCTGCAGTGCAGTATAGTGCAATTTCCAACATAGGGAACTTGAGAGGGAAATGAGACTGCGTACACAGAGAAGCACCACAGAGCAGCAGCATAGGCGCCACCAAGTGGCGAGAGAGTAGTCAGACAAGCCGAGTCAAAAAACAATAGGAGGCAGAAGTACCAAAGGGATCAGCAGTACACATGGTCAAGAACAAGCCAGGAGGTTCAGCAATTGTCAGAAGCGGATAACACAAAGTCAGAAGGCAGAAGCAAGTCCGAATACTAGACAAGTCAGAAACCAGAGAATCGAACTGACAAACAGGGAAACGCTGAGAAAAGGGCAGACAGAGAGAGTCAACAGACACGGGCCAAGTCAGGGATCACAGCAGGACAAATCAAGAGCTACCAGAGTCAGGTTCACACGCCGAAGGCAGAACTATAGCTGACACCGCCAGCAGGATGCATAGGAGCTAAATAGCAAACCTGAACCCAGAATGAGGCAGAGCAAAGTTAACCCTTAACATGATCTGCCCGGAAAAAGGGCAGACAGGATTAAACCCTGGAACGGATCATGACAGTGATAATTCCCTTTCTTCCACTTTGGTTAATCCACATCCTACACGCCCCGGTGCATGCCTATGTTATACAGCTCTGGCAAAAATTAAGAGACCACCGCATCAAAACTCTGTCATGGGCAGCACAATCTCCAGACCTGAAACCCATTGAAAACCTTTGTAATGTAATGAAGAGGATGATGGATAGTCACAATCCGTCAAACAAAGAAGATCTGCTTACATTTTTGCACCAGAAGCAGTGTGAAAGACTAGTGGAAAGCATGCCAAGACGCATGAAAGCTGTAATTAAAGATCATGGTTATTCCACAAAATATTGATTTCTGAACTCTTCTTGAGTTAAAACATTAGTCTTGTTGTTTCTAAATGATTATGAACTTGTTTTATTTGCATTATTTGAGGTCTGAAAGCACTGTTTTTTTAATTTTGACCATTTTTTTGTCAGAAAAAAATATAAAATGTATTGCTTGGAAATTCGGAGACATGTTGTCAGAAGTTTATAGACTAAAATAACAATTTACATTTTACTCAAAAATATACCTATAAAGAGAAAAATCAGACAATCTGAACATTTTGCAATGGTCTCTTAATTTTTGCCAGAGCTGTATGTGTATATTTATATGTTTGGTATTTTTCATTACCTCCTTCGTATTACCTTGTTAGTCTGATTGGTGCACACTACTACTCCCCTGTTCCCTGGGTGGGGAAAGGGTAGAGACTGAAGGTGAATTCAGGAGCTAAGGCAAGGTACATGGCCCTGGCATCTTCACCATCAGAAGTAACCCTTGGTACAGGGTCGATCTAGCCCTAGCATTAGGGACAGAGAAGGAGTCTCTGGTCCTGGGACACCAGACAATAGAGTCGTGACAGAAGCAGTGTGGAAGGAAAAAAATGAACATTTTACTTTTTTCCACAAAAGTTTTACTTTAGACCCAATTATTTTTTTTACTTTCACAAGGATAACAAGACAAATTGTGCCCAAAAATGTGTTGTGCAATTTCTCTTGAGCATGCTGATATCCCATATGTGGGAGAAAACTACTGCTCGGGCGCACAGCAGGGCTCGGAAGGGATGGAGCGCCATTTGACTTTTTGAACATAAAATTAGCTGGAATTGAGAGCGGAATCCATGTCTTGTTTGGAGAGCTCCTGTTGTGTGATCACATTTTGGAAACTATACCACTCGAGGATTTTATCCAGGGGTATGGTGAGGATTTTGAACCCAAAAGTACTACACAGAATTTGATAATATTATGTTGTCATATTGAACTCATAGTCATTAGTGCTCGAGTTCATGTTTCGCGGCTGTTAGACACCCCCCAAAAAACATGCTGATTGTCCATTTATGACAGCTAATCCCTGCATGTTTTGTTTTGGCTGTCCAACAGCTGCAAAACAATTGGGTTGGGACTTGAGCAGTCACTTGAGGACATGCGATTCTCTGTGCATACCCGAGACCCCGAAGCTAGTGAGCACTTGCACTCAATACTATTGTCGCCATATCTTCATCTTTTTTTATTTTTTAACTTTTGAAAATAAAAACAATTCTAACTCCATCCCTAAGCCTAACCACAACCCCAGTCCCAACCCTTAAGTGGTTAAAGGGAATCTGTCAGCAGGTTTTTGCTATGTAATTTGAGAGCAATAAAATATAGGGCAAAAGAGCCTGATCCTTGCAATGTGTCTGGGCTGCTTGGTGCAGTTTGATAAAATTCCTGTTTTTTTGCTGCAGATCTAGCAGAGCTCAAATGCTGAGCTGTGTGTAATTCCAACCATACAACTGATTGTCAGCTTCATGTGTACACTATGAATTGTCAGCAATTTACCAATCAGTGGTGGGGGCGGGGTAACACAGATTAGCCTGCCTGCCCAGCATATGAGACCTAGTCAGGCAGTGATGATCTCCTGCTGATAAAACACTTGATTGTACTGAAACTACAACACACAGCCTACTATGTGACACATCCTTGGAATCAGGCTCACTTGCCCTATATTATACTGCTCTCAAATAGCATAAACTTGCTGACAGATTCCCTTTAACTGCTAACTTACAGTACCACTATGGGTATTCTTGAAAGTCATTTTACATTCTTTTTTAGGGTTGATAGCTAGTAATGGTGAACGCTGGAAACAGCTTCGCCACTTCTCATTGATGACACTAAAGAACTTTGGAATGGGTAAAAGAAGCATTGAACAGAGGATTCAAAAAGAGGCCCAATTCCTTTTGGAAGAATTCCGAAAGAGCAAAGGTGAGAACTACATGAAAATAGACATGAAGAAAACAAACTTATAGGCTTATTCTTAAGTATAAGTATACCATTGGCCATATTTACTTATAAATTAGCCAAATAAAAAGAGAAAATGTTACAGAATCACACGTTATTTTTTAATTTTTATGTGACTATGACGATACAAATAAATATATGTAGAGAAATATTGTCATTTTTAACACCATTTATGAGAGCAGGCTCTGTAGGCTGATACTTTTTGCAGGATTTCTTAGTTTATTTACCAGCTTTGCTGTGTAGACTGGGACAACATTAGCAGAGTCATACAAAATCATTGAAAGGTAGACGAGGTAATTGCGTAATAAATCTAGATAAGCCAAGACAGCTGCATTATCAGCAATAACTGGTTTATCTATTACATTGACCTTAGATTACTGTGCACAGACATTTCAGGGAATAATTCATCAAATAGAAAATAGTCTAGCACTGGGAGCTTCTATTAAAATCTCAGGTGTACAACTACTGTATACTGTGGATTTCAATGGATCACTTTAATTTTTGATAACAGTTTTAACCCTTTAAGGACAAAAGCAATTTTTTTTTTTTTGCTCCTTTATTTTTTTTTTCCTTCCTTGTTTTTCTCATTTTTTTCAGTTGGTGTAGAAAATTGTTTGATAAAATTGATCTGAATTCATGATTCTCAGGGTCAGTACAATTAAGGCAGTAAAGAAAGAAAAATCCAGCTCCATGAAAATCCAAAGACTTTTCTTTATTGGTGTGAATCGAAAACACTCCAGTCGGTGAATTAAAATGCCATGGTAGATAACACAACTAGTTTCAGGTAGTGAAATGGTATATATTGTTAATCATGGTCCTCTATGAAACCCAGCCTTTGGTGGGGCGTCCCAGGAGTACCAATATGGCAGGGGCAGCTCTCTGGCTGTCAAGATAGCCTATCAACACTCCTTGATTGCATTACAGGGGGCCGATAAGAGCCAGAGGGTGAAAACTGCATAGAAATGGTTAGACGCTAGAAATAGGAGCAAGTGTGGCACCTCAGGAGTTCGGGTACCACAGTGGTACTGCCTTCCTCTTGGAGAGTGTTATGCCATGCCTGGAATCGAGGAGAATCCCTTTGACAGGTAACTTGTACATGCAACATGTTCTGACTCCAGGCCAGTAGGGGGAGCTCTGGACCCGGTTTGATGGGAGCTTCCCTAGATATATATTCTGGCTTGGAGAAGGAGTTAGTTAGATCAGTCTGGAGATTATGTGAGACAGTGAAGAAGGAAGGAGCACAGGAAAAGCGAGGAGCTGGAGCAGAGCTGCGATTGGGCTCCCTCCATGCTGAAGCGCAGGAACCGGACATCGGGAGCCCGAGGCTGTGTGGGACCGTATGCCCCACAGCAGAAACCAGAGGGCAGGAGATTGAAAGTAACTTGCCCATGTCTACACCCTGAGGTACAGCAACATACAGAGCCTAGTGTCACCGTGAATAAAGACCCCTATAAAATGGCTCGCGTTACCTACCATGCAGGTACTGTCCCAGGATAGGATAGAGAGTGAGAGATGACCTTGAAAGAAGTCATAGGCAGCAAGGGACTATTATACAGCGCGTAGTGGAAGACTCCCAATCTGGCCTGGCAAAGGGAATTTAAATCGTTTCCAGGCTGCCTAGAATCCACCATCACCTGTTGCTTTAAAACAGGTAAAGAGACTGCAACCTTGTGTCCTCTAATTCTTGCTGGCACTACGCCATCTTTTCCTACTACACCGGGAGCCCTGGGGACCCAGCTTCACCTGTGGGAAGCCATACCATCTTTGCTGCAGCGCCATCACTCCCCAGAAGACCCCTTTAAGGAGCGTCGGTCACCCCTGACCGAATACCACAGGTAGTGTCACAAACATTTCTTATTCTAGTAACCCCTTTAAAGACCATCCCTTTAATTTGTGACTCCCATGGCCATGGACTGGGTCACTGTCACCATGATCACCCCTTTAATGATGACCGGACCCAGCCCGAGTATCCCCTATGCCCTGGAGGGCGCTCCACAAGCATCGGCCAATAATTTTGGAAACACATGCCAGCTGTATAACATGGCATAACAACATGAACTGATATGATCATTTGAGCTGTTCTGAAATGCAAACACTCTGCTGCAAAAAAATCCTTGATATATTTGTTTCCCCTCCATAAAAGGCCAACCATTGGATCCAACATTCTATTTTTCCAAAGCTGTCGCTAATGTCATCTGCTCAGTGGTATTTGGACATCGATTTGAGTATGAGGATAAAGAATTTCTGAAGCTTCTTGGTCTTCTAACAGAAACTATTCAAGGATTCAGCACAATATGGGGTCAGGTAAAGAAGAACTTGTTTCCAGATCATAAATACCTCGATGCCAAATGACTACATGCTATGACTTTACTACATCAATTTCTTTCAGCTGTACAATGCATTTCCTAAAGTCATGGAAAAGATGCCAGGACCTCACCAAAGGATGTTAAAAGCTTCTGACGATATGAAGGAATTTGTTAAAAAACGTGTGGAAATGCATAAGGAGACTGTTGATCCCAACAATCCTAGGGATTTCATTGATTGCTTCCTCATTAAGATGGAAGAGGTAAGTTGGTCCCATAAATGTTACATAAGGAACTGACTAGGGAACTGCTGAGGGGCATGTGCCCTAGAGTCTAATGGATGGGGTCAACAACAAGCCGTATTGCTTTGGCCAAGATATTCATACAGTAGGAATTATTGCTGCTGCAACTTAAACATAGACCTTGGCAAGTCTATCCTATGCCTTTGTCTTACCAGATATAATCAACTGCATATTTATAAGCAAAAGGCTTCCATCCAATGCTTACAATACAGGAGATCTGGGCAAAGTGCAGCCCACAGGCTACAACCGGCCCTCTGGTTGTTCCAGTCTGGTACGTGGACAAGCACAGCTGAAGATCTCAGAATGACAATACCTGTGAATGTACTGGTGAAGGAGAGGGCTGCCAACACCTTCCACCATTTATCATGTGCGACTGAGATAGCAGACATGATGGCGTCACTTCAACTTGTCTTCTGTGCAGAACGTCAGTGTAGACAACAAAAACCATAGGATGTGTGGGGTGGATATGTGGGGGCTCATACTGTATATTGGGGCTTTGTGGGGATTCATACTGTACATAAGTGCTATGTGAGGACTCATACTGTATATATGGACACTGTGGGGGCTCATACTGCATACAGGGGTTCTGTGTTTGATATAATACTGTATATAGAGCAGGGGTGTCAAACTGCATTCCTCGAGGGCCGCAAACCATGCGTGTTTTCAAGATTTCCTTAGCATTGCACAAGGTGCTGGAATCATTCTCTGCAGGTGATTAAATTATCACCTGTGCAATGCAAGGAAATCCTGAAAACATGACCTGTTTGCAGCCCTCGAGGAATGCAGTTTGACACCCCTGATATAGAGTGTTAAATGTGGAGGCTCATACTGTATATAGGAGGGCTGTGTTTGGGATTATACTGTATATATGAAGGCTATGTATGGACTCATACTGTATAGGGGGTTTAACACTAGAAGTCCCAGAAATTTCGAGCTCCAAAGGTTCCAAAGGTAGAAATGTTAAATGACCCCTCTCTGGGACTTCTAGTGTTAATGCTGAATATTGTTAGGGTGTGTGTGTAGTCTCATACTGTATATAGTGGCTGTATGGACTCATATGGTAAATTAGGGGTGTCAACATACTTAATTTTGCTCAATGTTAAATGATGCAATTAATATTATAATGATTAATATTAATATAAACAATTAGAATTATTACCATATATATACGCGAGTGTAAGCCGACCCAAGTATAAGCCGAGGCGCCTAATTTTGCCACGGAAAACTGGGTAAGCTTATTGACTCGAGTATGAAGCTCATCAAGAGAATGCCAAGAGTGAGCAAAGCAGTCATCAAAGCAAAAGGCGGCTACTTTGAAGAACCTAGAATATAAGACATAATTTCAGTTTTTTGTTCAGTATATAAATCCACATGTGTTAATTCATAGTTTTGATGCCTTCAGTGTGAATTTACAATTTTCATAGACATGAAATTACAG
The DNA here is from genome assembly GCF_032444005.1 of Ranitomeya imitator. Lineage (NCBI taxonomy): Eukaryota > Metazoa > Chordata > Amphibia > Anura > Dendrobatidae > Ranitomeya > Ranitomeya imitator. The sequence goes on from NC_091283.1 coordinate 51,640,289, forward strand.
AGAAATCTTTAAATGAGAAGGTGTGTCCAAACTTTTGGTCTGTACTGTATACCGTATATATATATGTATATATTCTGGTCTGGAGGGAAAGTTAGTCGGTTAGTGCCAGACAGCAGATTGAAGCAATCTGAGGCAGAGAGGAAAGTGAGGGGCCGTGCAGCCACTAGGGTGCTGCAGCTCCTGGATAGAGAGAATACGGAAGGAGAACACAGTGTAGAGAGTGTGCAGGAGAGCAAAGCACAGGAGAGAAAGAACTGAGGAGAATAGCTACGACTGAGCTACCTCCCTGCAGAGCGCAGACACCAGTAGCCAGAAGACCGAGGTTATGTCGACTCCAAGAGGCACAGCAGAAATCAGCAGGACAGATGGACTGCACGTCACCTGTCCACACAAACACCTGGAGACACAATGGCGCATAGAGCCTGGGTCGTGATAGAGACCCTCTAAAAAGCCTCAAGCCACCTGTCATACAGGTTATTGTCCTACCCTTTAAGGAGGACAGAGAGAACTGTGAGGACCTTGACAAAAGCCATAAGCAGCAAGGGACTACACCAAAGTTCTAGTAGGAAGGCTTTTAACTCCACCTGGTAAGGGGACTCTAAACTCGCTTCCAAGCCAGCCGGACCCTGCCTGTACCTGTGATCTGGTGCCCTGGGCTGTGGATGCTTGAATACTTCAGTGAACCAGGTAAAGAGACTGAAAACCTGTGTCCTCCTTTTCTTACTGCACCAATCACCATCCTCATCTATACACCGGGAGCCCTGGGGACCTACTTCGCCTGTAGGAAGTTATACCATCTTAGCTGCCATAACATCACCCCAGTGGACCCTTTAAGCAGTGTCGATCCCCTCTGACCGAATACCACAGGTGGCGTCACAAACAAACTTTATTATCAAAACCCCTTTAAAAACTATCCCTTTTACTTGGGTGCCCAGGGCCATGGAGCGGGTCGCAGCCACCGTGACATCCCTTTAAGTTTTGGACCCGATACCGAGTACTCCCACGGCCGTGATGGGTGTTCCATATGCATGGCTCTGCGTCCTCCCCTTTCTATTCATGGGTCGGCATAATCCCCTTCTATGCATGGCTCGCTGTCCTCCCCCTTTAATGCATGGCTCCGCATCCTCCTCCGTCCTCCCCCTTGTATGTATGGCTCCGCATCTTGCCCCTGGTATGCATGGCTTGGCATCCTCCCCCATCCTCCCCAGTCCTCCCCCATCCTCCCCCTTGTTTGCCTGGCTCTGTGTCCTCTCCCGTCATACTCACCCACCTCGCGTGATCGCTGCATGTGTCTGCATCTCCGTTGTCCCGTCGCGGCAGCTCTTCCTGAGTTTAGCGGTCATGTGGTACCGCTCCTTAAGGTAATGAATATGCACTCCACGCATATGGGAATGGAGACGCATGAATATTCATTACCCTGAAGAGCGCTCCCCCTCCCTCACTGGCTTTCTGGACAATGACTCGTGTATAAGCCGAGGTGGAATTTTCAGCACAAAAAAATGTGCTGAAAATCTCGGCTTATACATGAGTATATACTGTATATTAATATTGAGCAGAATTAACTTCAGCCTATTGGTTTGGTCTCCACAAAGGTTCCGGTCCTTGATGTGGCCCCTCAGGAAAATTAGTTGCCCACCCCTGCATTACAGGATACACCTGAGCAGACAATTCCCTTCGAGCAATGAGATAAGCTATAGCCCTAATAACAAATAGAAAACTAACAGTAATAATCACGAGTAGGGTTGAGCGAAACGGGTTGGCCAGATTCAGAAGTCGCCGACTTTGGCAAAGTCGGGTTTCATGAAACCCGACCCGACCCCTGTGTGGGGTCGGCCATGAGGTCAGCGATCTTCTGATCTGGAATCGGAATTCCGATACCGAGTTCCGATATGTTTAAGATATCGGGAATCGGTATCGGAATTCATATTTAAGTGTAAAATAAAGAATAAAAATAAAAAAATATTGATTTACTCACCCTCGGACGCGCCCTGGTTCTCACCGGCAGCCGTCCTTCCTAAGAATGAGCGCCTGAAGGGCCTTCGATGATGTCGCGGCTTGTGATTGGTCGCGTGAGCGGTCACATGGGCGTCACGCGACCAATCATAAGCCGCAATTTCATCTAAGGTCCTTCAGGTGCTAATTCTTAGGAAGGAAGCGTCCGAGGGCGCATCCGAGGGTGAGTATATTCCTAATAGATATATACTCACCCTCGGACGCGCCCTGGTTCTAACCCGCAGCCTTCCTTCCTAAGAATCAGTGCCTGAAGGACCTTAGATGACGTCGCGGCTTGTGATTGGTCGCGTGACGCCCATGTGACCGCTCACGCGACCAATCACAAGCCGCGATGTCATCGAAGGTCCTTCAGGCACTCATTCTTAGGAAGGAAGGCTGCTGGTGAGAACCAGGGCACGTCCGAGGGTAAGTATATCAATATTTTTTATTTTGATTCTTTATTTTACACTTAAATATGGATCCCAGGGCCTGAAGGAGAGTTTCCCCGACACAGACCCCGACTTTTCGATAGGATCGGCCGATTTCACTCGTCCCGACTTTTGAAAAAGTTGGGTTTCGTGAAACCCGACCCGATCCTATAAAAAGAAAAGTCGCTCAACCCTAATCACGAGTTGTTACATCATGCATCTAACATTTCTACTTATTTGCACAGGAAAAAGACAAGGCTGATACTGAGTTTCACATGGATGGAGTGGTTTATAGCACTTTAGATTTGTTTGGCGCTGGGACAGAAACTGTCAGCTTGACACTCCGTTATGGACTGCCGATTCTCCTCAAGTATCCGGATGTTGAAGGTTGGAAATGTCTTCAAAATACTAATTAACTTCAACTTTCTAATAAGGCTTTACTTCAGTCCCGATTGTTGCAAACCTCTTTTCTCAATTTCCATGAATCTCAAATTCCAATTGTAAAAAAATAAAGTAAATGCTTTATATTCATTATTTAATAAGGTCATTGGCTAAGTTATTTGTGTGTCTAAACCCCAGTTGTCGTTCATCCTTACAGAACGTATCCATCAAGAGATCGACAAAGTCGTTGGAAGGGACAGGGCTCCATGTGTGGCGGATCGATCTCATATGCCCTATATGGATGCAGTAATCCATGAGATTCAAAGATACATTGACCTCATACCAATGGGATCTCCACGCAAAGTAATCCGTGATGTGACGTTTAGAGATTTCCATATTCCAAAGGTAAAACTGCACTTTCCTGTGTTCACTGATAGAAGCCAAGTGATATGGATCATGTAAGAGCTAAAATACAGTTCAATAGTATTATCATCGCTAATGAATTTACAAAAATGGTTGTAATAGTTAATGTTTATGTCATGTTATTGTTTTCCTAGGGTACAACTGTCTTCCCAATGCTCAGTTCTGTTCTCCATGATCCGAAACAGTTTAGTTACCCGGATCAGTTCAATCCGGGACATTTCCTGGATGAAAATGGCAAGTTTAGTAAGAACGATGGATTTATGCCATTTTCATCAGGTAAGTGCTAAAACTTTGAGTATTAACAGCATCGAGTCACAGAGTATAACACATTATTTTATAGTTATGGGTGAGTTGAGGATTTGAAGTAGGCTTAAATATTTTGGAGTTATGGCAAACAATTTAGACTGGATTGGTCGAACCTGTGAGATGTAACCAAAATAAAATAAAATACCATTTTTGTGCCTTCTGATTTATTAGAGGGCAGATCCTCATTCATAGACTCAGCCAATATCTGCATTAACTTGCATCTCCTATCCTTCCTGACCCAGGATTTTAGTACATTATCTCAACAGACTTTTGACATTATGTAATTATTCTTTCCAAAGCAAATACAAAAAATAATCATACCAAATAAATGCATAAACATTTTTTTTTTATATAAGGATCTAAGTTTCATGAAGGTGCATTAAAAAATTAAATGTTCCAATAAGAAGATGGTATCTGTTTTGGGCTGTGTTTCTGTTGTGCTGTGGTGTCTATTGTCTGTACAAGTCCCCTCTATAATTTGTAAAGCGCTGCGGAATATGTTGGCGCTATATAAATAAAAATTATTATTATTATAAGAAGATGAAGGATAATCTAGAACAAATTGTGGGATTTACAAGGTCAATATTTCAAGTTATGAGAGCGATCATAATCAACATTATTTTATGGATCAGCAAGTTGATATAAAAGGAAATCAAAATACATGCATAAACCCAAATTATGGTCACTTTCACATGTTTCCAGAACATGTGGCATCAGCTTTTTTATGGGTATCACATGTACCCATTATAACCCACTAAATAGTGGCCCGATTCTAACGCATCGGGTATTCTAGAATATGTATGTAGTTTATTTATGAAGATTTAAGAATAATGCAATTCATACACAGGATTTTCCAGGGAAAATATATACATTATCATAAAATTGTATTGCTCATAAAACTTAATATAACTGAACGAAATAATTAAACAGATCATCAAAATATATAAACCATTACATGAATATCTAACTGTATTTAAATCCTTCGCCAATATCACTGATTGGTCGCAGCCGGCCGGGCGCGACCAATCAGCGAAGCATGGTTCAAACCCCACGCCAATTTGCGGCTGGACTGCGCCTGTCGCTGATTGGTCACGGGCGGCTGGCGCGACCAATCAGCGACGCGAGATTTCCGTTACAGACAAATAGACAGAATTAGAGGATTATATAGTAGATGATGCTATGCGCACAGAGCCGACTCAAGGTTTTTGTCGCCCCCGGGCGAAAGAGTCTCAGCTCCTTTAACCCATACCACAATTCATGATGCACAGATACGGCAGAGAAATATAGCTATAGTACAATGCCAAAGATTTCACATCTTACATTACATGAGTAATATCTATAGTAAATTCTACAGTAGCTCAGAAACCAGACTGTATAGTCCAGTGCTCCATACAGTATAATGGGCACCACAACATAGTGCTCCATAAAGAGAAAAGAGCCCCACATAATGCTCCATGCAGTATTATGGGCACCACATATTGCTCCTGTGATGCGAGTCACTATAGTAAATATTAGTCCCAGAAGTGGAGAGAAGGACTACAATAGCAGACAGCAAAATATGTACTACTTACAGAATAAGTAAAGGAAGGTCAAACAATTTGAGGTCAGGTCCAGAAAATGGCGCAGTGCACCAAGGGGAAGTCAGAGAAGAAATCCAATTCATGAGCCGAGGTCAGGAAAACCAGAAAGATCAGACAGTTTACAGGGAGCAGGCACAAGAGAAGTCAGGTCACTAGCACAGAGTCTAAGTCCAGCAAGGGAATAAAGTCAGGCTGGGTCAGGCACAGAGCACAGAGGGATTAGTCTTACACAGGCAGGAGCAAGTGCATGATTGACACTGGATGGAGGAGCTAGCATGCTTAAGTAGAAGACTAATCAAGGAAAGTGAACACAGATGATTGCAGCACAGAGCCAGCACAACCAAAGCAGACTGACAGCTCCTACACAAAGTAACATATCAGGCAAGAACAGAGTGGAGATTGTGACAGTACCCCATCTTCAAGGGGGGCCACCAGACCCCCAGGTTTCCCAGGATACCTCCGATGAAAGGCCCAGACAAACCGATCAGCCCTTACAGAATGAGCTGGGACTCAGGACCGTTCCTCAGGTCCATACCCCTTCCAATGTACCAGATATTGAAGGGAATTCCTGACCACTCGTGAATCAATGATCCTTTGCACTTCATATTCCAAGTTTCCCTTAATAGACACCAGAGGAGGCAGAGGTGAGGAAGACTGAACTGGGGAATAAACTCCTTCAACAATGACTTATGGAACACATTAGGAATAAGGAAAAACCGAGGGAGCTTTAATCGGAAGGCAACTGGATTGACCACCTCCAGAATTTCATATGGGCCAATGAATCTAGGAACCAACTTCAGCGAGGGAATCTTCAATCTAATATTCTTAGAGGATAGCCATACCTTATCTCCCACTTTGAAGGCAACCCCTAACGAGTGCCTCCTATCGGGCTTTTGCCAATGCCGAGTCACCCCAATGTTTTTTTTAACCTCCTTCCAGACATCCCCCAACTCTCCTAGAGAACTCACCAAAATGGGGATGAAACCAGTAAATACAGAAAAATGGCAAGGTCCCCGTGGACTGATTAACCCGACTGTTAAAGGTAAACTCAGCCAGGGGAAGAAATGATGACCAATTCTCCTGCTGATCGGTGACAAAACTTCTTAAAATTTGCTCCACAGACTGACTTGCCCTCTCTATCTGACCATTAGCTTCAGAGTGATAAGAAGAGGAAAAGGACAAATCCATCCCCAATTTTCTGAAGAAAGCCCTCCAAAATCTAGAGACAAATTGTACATCCCTATCCAACACAATATTTAGAGGAATCCCATGCAATCATATCCTATGAATAACAAACAGTTTGGAGAGAGTTTCAGCATTGGGTAACCCAGATAATGGGACGAAGTGAGCTTGCTTGCTGAAGCAATCGACTACCACCCAAATAGCAGTCATCCCCCCAGACAGAGGCAAATCAGGAATAAAATCCAAGGACAAATGAGTCTATGGTTTATCCAGAATTGGCAAAGGAGCCAATTCCCCGGTCGGCAATGCTGTACTTTGGTGAGTGCACAAGATTCACACGCAGACACAAAATCTCACACAATATCCTTATGCATAGTGGACCACCAAAAGAATCTAGCAACTGCCCTCGGAGTGGCAGTGACCCCAGGATGACCACTCAACACAAAATCATGGAATTCATGCAAAAGGCATAATCTGAGATACATAGCGACAAACAGCTTGCATTCAGGGGTAGTGGAAGGAGCCAAAGACTGAGCAGTACGGATTTCAGCTTCCAGCTCAGAGGAAACCATGGCCACAATAATACCCTGAGGAAGAATGGAGGAAGGAGCTTCTGGACGGGACACAGAATCAAAACTGCAAGACAGGGCATCCACCCTCACGTTCTTTGACCCTGGTCTGAATGTAATAGAAGAATTAAATCGTGAAAAAAGACCATTGGGCCTGTTTAAGTGTCAACCGCTTGGCAGATTCAATATAAGCTATGGATGAGCATTTTATACCTCAATTTTTCAAAAGCAAACTTGACAGCAAGTTGCAACAATCGGGACTGAAGTAAAACCTTATTAGAAAGTTGAAATTAATTAGTATTTTGAAGACTTTTCCAACCTTCAACATCCAGATGCTTGAGGAGAATCATCAGTCCATAACGGAGTGTCAAGCTGACAGTTTCCATCCCAGCGCTAAACAAATCTAAAGTGCTAAAAACCACTTCATCCATGTGAAACTCAGTATCAGCCTTGTCTTTTTCCTGTGCAAATAAGTAGAGTAAGTTAAATGCATGAAGTAAAGTTTGATTATTACTGTTAGTAATAAACATCCTCAACAGATCTAAAAAATGTATTTAGTAATGTACAAACAAAGTTTTGGGAGGGGGTTTGCACTGTCACATTTTGAACCTTTGCTCATGAGATCTAAAACTGTTTAGTTGTACATACAGCAAGTTGTTGATTTATTGAACTATTCCTTTACCTTCCAGGAAAACGGATCTGTCTTGGAGCAGGTCTTGCAAGGATGGAGCTCTTCCTGCTTTTCACCACCATTCTACAGAACTTTAACCTCCGGTCACCTGTGGAAATAGATGAATTAGACTTGACACCTACAATAAGTGCACTTGGAAATTTTCCTCAATATTACGAGTTGGCCTTCATCCCTCATTGATTGATTCCAAACTTTTTTTATTTTATTACATCTATTTCTAATTTTTACATTTCCCAGTTCCAAAAAAAATGATAACCAAATTATTAATACTTACCAGTCTTTATTGGAAATATTTTTTTTTTAACTCTAAAAAATAAATTATTTTTATTCTTAAAAAAATTTGCCAAAGTGTCAGTGCACATAAATCAGTGTCTGATCAAGGAACTAGGTCAAGATTTATCTCATGCCAAAATGTAGGCCTCATCTAAATGGGCAAACTACACATCTGTTTTGTATAGTTCCATAATACAAACACAGGGCCGCCATCCGTGCATTACTGCCCTTACTGGCGTATGGGGCCCAATGAGGGTGAGGGCCTGGTCCGGGCCTCCCTCTTCACTGGGCCCCATGGGCAGGATTCAGCCGTTCGTTCAGTAACAAGACACATGTTGAGTTAAAATCTATTGCCATGCAGTGGTACAGTATGGGGCCTGTGAGTCGGGGGTTCCCAGTACTAGCACTGGCACTGGGCCCCCCCTCAAATATTCACCTCTCCTCATTCCTCGTAGCTCTAGTCTCTTCGGCATTTTCTGACTGTGCTATCTCAGGGAAGTAGGCACGATGACGTCACTACAGCGCGCCCTCTGTGCTGAGCAGTACAGAGAGTCAGAAGGTGCTGAAGAGCTCAGAACAGCGGCCAATGGGAACAGGAGAGGTGAGTATTTGATTTTTAATGTATGGATCATAACATGGAGCCCATATATACTTTATGGAGCATTATATGGAGCTCTTTATATTGTATGCAGCACTACATGGCGCCATTATACAGTATGGATCAATATATGGGGCTCATTATACTGTATTGAGCAATACATGGGGACATAATGCAGTATGAAGCAATCTAGATGGTCATTATATACTGTATGGAGCAAAATATATGGGGTCCATTATAAAGCATGAAGCGATATATTGGGCCATTATACTGTATGGACCAATATACTGGGCCATTATACAGTATGGAGCAACATGTGGGGCCACAATATACTGTATGGAGCAATATATGGGGCCATTATACAGAATGGAGCAACATATGGGCCCATTATACAGTATGGAGCAACATATGGGACCATTATACTGTATATTATAGAGCATTATATGGGACTATTAAACTGTATGGGGCATTATATGTAGCCCTTCTACTATATGAAACTATATATAGGGACATTATACAGTATGTACAGCATTATATAGGGCTCATTACACTGTATGGATGAATAAATGGGGCCCATTATACTGTATGGAGCAATATATGTGGATCATAATACTGTATGGAGCAATATATAGGACCCATTATACTGTATGGAGGTCTATGTGGTGCCCATAATACTGTATGGAGGACTATTAATCCATAATGATCCAGCACATCTTCTTGACAATAAAAATAAAGTAAAGTTATATTCTCATGTGGGACTAGCTATCCCATTCTGTCTTGATCTCCAACAATGTTTTTAAGAGGATTTGAATAAAGTAAAAGTTTTTTTTATTATCAAGAAGATGTGCTGGATCATTATGGATTAACTTTGCATGCGGGCTTGAATGCTATTCCATGCACCTTCGTGGATAACTGCACCTGCTGTGGACAATTCAAGGGTGAGCTGATGAACTTTTTCTTATATTTTCTTATATTGTATGGAGGATTATATAGTGCCCATAATTCTGAATGGAGGACTATGTTGTGCCCATAATACCACTGTGCGCTACGAGAACAGCACAGAGAGTGGCGGGACCACATGTCTTTGCAGCACAGCACTTAGCACTTTAACTCCTTGCACAAGCTAGTCCCCTGATGAATAGACTTGAATGAAACTGGTTGGGAAACCACTGAAGGGAGAGTGCAGGGCTTTTTCAGCACAGTGTTAGTTGTGGACTGCCCTTGCCAGGGCGGGAGTCTTGGGGACATCTTACTGCTAACCCCATAGGTACTGACTGGGCATTGTCCATCTTATTATTATTTATTATTATTATTTATTGTTATAGCGCCATTTATTCCATGGCGCTTTACATGTGAGGAGGGGTATACATAATAAAAACAAGTACAATAATCTTAAACAATACAAGTCACAACTGGTACAGGAGGAGAGAGGACCCTGCCCGCGAGGGCTCACAATCTACAAGGGATGGGTGAGGATTCAGTAGGCGAGGATAGAGCTGGAATCTTAGGAATCTTCTGATGATCCAACCAGGTAACAAGATTCACTCCCCTGTGAAAGCATATGTCTGATTTGGTGACAACGTTCCTTACCTTATACTTTCACACCTGATTATTATGAGTCCGTTATCCATTCTAAGCGATATCCAAGAAGCATTGTTTCTCCTTGCGGAGATTGACATGCTAAGCATGCCGAGATGAGGAGTCATAAAGCCACAATGCTCCTCTGGGAAATATGCAAATTGTCTCTTCAGAGAGGAAGAGGACTAGAACTCTGGTGCCACCTATTGGAAGGTAGCAATCCTACAAGTCAATGTCGACCCTTTAACAAGCCTTGTCCCATGACTTAGGATAATAGTTAAACCAGAATTTCGATTTGCAGACAGTTTTTCGGGGTACTGCCCCTCGTCAGTGCAAAGTGGAGATCTGGTTTGGCTGTGTGAGAGGGGTCCGACCGATATCCAAGAAGCATCGTTTCTCCTTACAGAGATTGACATGCTAAGCATGCCAAGATGAGGAGACTTAAAGCCACAATGCTCCTCTTGAGTTGTAGGATTGCTACCTTTCAATCAGTGGCATTAGAGTTCTAGTTCTCTTCCTCTCTGAAGATACAATTTGCATAATTAGCATACTCCCAGAGGAGCATTGCAGCTCCAGTGTGCCTAAACAACATTTGACGCCCACATATTTGGCATTTGAGCAGTGATGACAGCCAGCCTAATTTACAGGTGCATGTCTCCAGAAGCATGAGCTGGGCATAATGTGCTGGTCACTACAGCGTACTGGTCACTACAGCGTACTGGTCACTACAGCGTACTGGTCACTACAGCGTACTGGTCACTACAGCATACTGGTCACTACAGCGGCAGTTTGCAATATTCACTCTGCAACATCCACTGCTGCCTGTTTCTGGAAAACACCCATGGAATCAAAATTATCACTACATCTGTAGATAAATTCTGAAAGGGTTATAATTTCCAAAATGGGGTCACTGGAGGGGGGATTCTGCTTTTCTAGAACTTAGGGGCTCTTTATATGGAATCCACAAACTAGTCTAGGAAAATCTGAGTTCTAGGCGGCAAATAGCGTCCTTCCAGAATCACATCGTATGGCAAAGTATTAGGCTATGTGCACACGTTGCGGATTTTCTGCGGATCCGCAATGTTTTTTGCAGTGCAGAAATGCTGCAGATCCGCAATTGATTAACAGTACAATGTAAATCAATGAGAAAAAAAAATGCTGTGCACACTTTGCGGAAAATCCGCTACGGAAATGCTGCGGTTTAAAAGAAGTAGTATGTCACTTCTTTTTTGAGAATCTGCAGCGTTTTTGTACCCATTCTATTATAGAAAACCGCAGGGGAAAAAAACGCAGCAAATCTGCAAGAAACCCGCAGCAAAGACGCACAAAAAACGCTGCGGAACTGCACAAAAAACGAGACAAATTCGCAGGTGCGTTTTCTGCCAGGAGAGGCAGAATCCGCACCAGAAATTCCTAAACCTAATCCGCAACGTGTGCACATAGCCGTACTGTACAGACACATTTGGGGTATTTCTACATTCAGCAGAAATTGTGGGTCAAATTCAGGTGCCATTTTTACCCATTTCCCAGTATGAAAATGTAAAACGTGGGGCTAACACTTGGTGGTAAAAATGTAAATTATTTTTTCTTCACTTCCCAATGGTATAAAAGTTTGTGACACGCCTGTGGTGTCAATATAATCGCTGCACCCCTAGATTAATTCAGTGAGAGCTTTAATTGGTAAAATGGGGTCATTTATGGGGGGTTCTGCTGTTCTGGCACCTCAGAGGCTCTAACATGGCACCCTCAAACAAGTGCAGCAATATCTGCAATGTAATTTGGCGCTACTCCCTTCTGACCTGTGCACTGTGCCTGAAAAGTAGTTTTCGACCACATAAGGGGTATCTGTGAACTCAGGAGACATTGCACAACAAGCTTTGGGGTCCATTTTCTCCTTTTACCCTTGTGAAAATACAAAATTTCTTCTAGCTAAAAAAGATTTTTGTAGGAAAAATTTGATTTTTTTTTATTTTCATGGCTTAAACTTATAAACTTCTGTGAAGCACCTGGGGGTTCAAGGTGCTCAATACACATCTAGATAAGGTCCCAAAGGGGTCTAGCTTCCAAAATATGGTCACTTGTGGGGGTTTCCACTGTTTAGTAACATCAGGGGCTCTTCAAACGGGACATAGCGTCCGCTAATTATTACATCAAATTTGGCATTAGAAAAGTCAAATGACCCTGCTTCCCTTCCAAGCTCTGTCATGCACCCAAACAGTGGTTTTCCCCCACATTTGTGGTATCGGCGTACTCAGGAAAAATGGCTCAACAAACTGTATGGAGCAATTTCTCCTCTTACCCTTATGAAATTGCAAAATATGGAGCTAAAAAGATGTATTTGGGAAATTTAAAAAAAAAAAATTTCATGGCTCTACGCTATAAACTTCTGTGAAGCACATGTGGGTTCAAGGTGTTCAATACACATCTAGACAAGTTCCATAAGGGGTCTAGTTTACATAATGGCAGGGGGTTTCCACTGTTTAGGCACAACAGGGTGTTAGGGCTAGCGGAACGCACCAAATACTAAGACAGATAGAGTATGGTGCGTTCGCAGCCCGGGGTCCACCGTGCAGAGATGAAACCTGCTGCCAAGTAATGACGGACTATATGGCGGTACTCATAAGTATACACACGTGGGTTAAACTTCACCCAGCGTGAAGGAAGCGATCCTGTTGCGTCACAGGATCGCGGTACCGCATATAGAGCGCGAGCAAGTAGTCAGCGAACTCAACCCCAACTAGGATTGAAGTCCGATTAGACCCTTGCTGGCACAACACCGCAACTGGGTGTGTAAGGAAGCTAAATAAGAATATTAGGGCACAAGAGTGCATGCGGTGCCGCACTGACGAACGCCACTAACCACCCAGGCTTGGGTAAGGAAAGCACAGAGGAAGTGCACGGCGCCGTACTGGCGGTCACAGCAACTGGACGCTGTAATGTGTGATTCGTGCTGTAGGATAAGTCGGGCGCTAGATGGCAACCATACACCTTCCGCGAACAGACATTCAATAGGGAAGGGGTATCCAAGGACGACTTGCACTCACAACAAACACACGTATGCAAATGTACACTAGCGCATGGCCGTGCGGTCATGCGCAGTTTATATAGTTGCAGCACAGGAAGTGGACACAGAAACTTTGCCCTTCCAAGACCTGCCAAGAGGACCAATGGAATGTGCTGCAGGGCCTGAGCACATGACCCTCGATCTCCAACGGGAGATCTTGCCCTGGGCATGCTCAGTGTGTGCAGACAAGGACTTAGTCCCAGAGAAGTCCGCTCGCGTACCACCTTGCACCCCAAAATAGCGTTCACCTCGTAATCGTCCGTAGACGAACCCGATGTCCCGGCAGATGACTCGGAAAACCGAGACATGTATACGGGTTTCAAGAGGGACACATGAAAGGTGTCGGTGATACCCAAGCGTGGAGGAAGAGCCAAACGGTAGACCACAGGATTAACCTGTTCGAGAACCCTGAAGGGACCCAAGTAGCGAGGAGCAAACTTAGTGGACTCAACTCGCAGCCTGATGTTACGGGCGGAGAGCCACACCAAGTCGCCAGGAGCAAAGGTCGAAGCGGGGCGCCGATGAACATTGGCGGAGAACCTCATTCTCTCCTTGGAGGCCCGAATGGCATCCTGCGTGCGGTCCCAAATGTCCCGTGCCTCCACAGCCCAGTCTGCCACCCTGGGGTCAGCAGAAGACACAGGCATGGGCACAGGAACACGCGGATGCTGGCCGTAATTTAGGAGGAATGGAGTCTGACCGGTGGAGTCGGCTATGGCATTGTTAAGTGCAAACTCTGCCCACGGTAGCAGGGATGCCCAGTCATCCTGCCTGGCAGAAACAAAATGTCGTAAATATGTGACCAAGGTCTGGTTGGCCCTCTCTACCAAGCCATTCGTCTCGGGATGATATGCCGAAGAGAGATTCAACTCAATACTGAGTAGACGACAAAGCTCTCTCCAGAATCGAGACGCAAACTGGGGACCCCGGTCACTAACAATTTTGTCTGGCATACCGTGTAGGCGAAAGATATGCTTGACGAACAAGACAGCCAACGCCCGTGCAGAAGGTAGCCGTGGAAGAGGCACCAAGTGCACCATTTTGGAAAAATGGTCGGTGATCACCCAGATAATGGTGCAGTTACGAGACTTGGGTAAGCCCACCACAAAGTCCATCCCGACCATCTCCCAGGGCCTGTCCGCCACCGGCAGAGGATAAAGCAAACCAGCTGGCCGTTGCCGAGGAGTCTTGTTCTTGGCGCAAGAGACACATGCCCGAACATACTCTGCGACATCACGAGCCATATGCGGCCACCAGTATGTCCTCGCCAGTAACTCAGATGTCCTTTTGGTACCAAAATGTCCACCCACCCTGGACAAGTGTGCCCAAGAGAGAACCTCCGGTCGCAAACTGGATGGTACAAAAGTCTTGCCCGGAGGCACAGACTCTAGCGAAACCGGGGCCACAGTTCTCAAGCTCTCGGTGGGGACAATAAGCCGAGGCTCCTCCTCCTCCTCCGCAGATGACACAACGGAGCGAGAGAGAGCGTCGGCCCGAATGTTCTTCTCCCCAGAAAGAAAATAAAGGGTGAAATGAAACCGGGAGAAGAATAAGGACCATCTGGCCTGGCGAGAATTCAACCGCTGGGCTGTCTGCAGGTACACCAAATTTTTATGGTCTGTGAAGACTTGGAAGGGAAAACGTGCTCCCTCAAAGAGATGTCTCCACTCTGAGAAAGCCAACTTCATGGCTAGCAACTCCCTGTCCCCGATGGAATAATTCCTCTCTGCTGGTGAGAAGGTCTTGGAGAAAAAGAAGCAAGGATGCTTCCGACCTTGAGCATCCTTTTGGAAGAGGACTGCTCCAGCACCAACAGAAGAGGCATCCACCTCCATGATAAATGCCTTATCAACATCGGGGCGATGTAGGATGGGAGCGCTAGTGAAGTGTGACTTTATAGAGTTAAAGGCCTTGGAGACCTCCTCAGACCACAATTTGGGATTCGCCCCTTTCTTGGTGAGGGCAACCAAGGGAGCTACCAAAGTTGAAAAGTGCGGAATGAACTGGCGATAATAATTAATGAACCCCATAAAGCGCTGCACCGCTTTAAGAGAATGGGGTTCCTGCCAGTCCATCACAGCCTGTAGTTTGGCAGGATCCATAGCCAATCCCTGGGCAGAGATGATGTAGCCTAGGAAAGGTAAGGACTCCTGCTCAAACATACACTTCTCCAACTTGGCATAGAGGGAGTTTGCCCGTAGGAGGTCGAAGACTTTGCAAACATCTCTCCGGTGGGAGTCAATATCTGGAGAGTAGATGAGAATATCATCCAGATAGACTACAACCGAGGTGGAAAGCATATCCCGGAAGATATCGTTCACAAAGTCTTGGAAAACGGCTGGGGCATTACAGAGCCCGAAGGGCATCATCAGATATTCATAGTGCCCATCCCTGGTGTTAAAAGCCGTCTTCCATTCGTCCCCCTCACGGATGCGAATCAGGTTGTAAGCACCCCGCAGATCTAGTTTAGTAAATACCCTTGCTCCCCGAAGCCTATCGAAGAGCTCAGATATCAAGGGCAAAGGATACTTATTTTTAACGGTAATGGCATTAAGACCCCTGTAGTCTATGCATGGACGCAATTCCCCATTCCTCTTCTGCACGAAGAAGAACCCTGCCCCAGCAGGTGACACTGACTTCCTAATGAATCCTCTTGCCAGATTTTCCTGGATGTACTGTGACATTGCCTCCGTCTCCGGGAGAGATAGCGGATAGACCCGACCCCGGGGAGGCTCAGCACCAGGCAAGAGATCAATAGGACAGTCATAGGGGCGATGGGGCGGAAGGATCTCCGCCGCCTTTTTGGAGAACACGTCTGCATAAGACCAATACTGCTTGGGGAGAGAGGAAAGATCTGCGGGTACCTCTGTAGTAGCAACCTGAACGCACTCCCTCTAACACCTACCCCCACAAGATTCGTCCCATCCCAGGATTCTGCCAGAGGACCACTCGATATGAGGAGAGTGGTACCGTAGCCAAGGTATTCCCAACAGGACCTCATCAATTCCCTCAGGAATGACGAGCAGAGATATAATCTCCTGATGAGATGGCGACATGGACAGAGTAAAAGGGATGGTCTGGTGTGTTATCTGTGAGGGCAGTGTCGACCCATTCACCACTCGTACCGTTACTGGTTGAGCTAGCATAACCAGGGGTATTGTGTGACGTTGGGCGAAGGCAGAAGACATAAAATTGCCCTCCGCCCCAGAATCCACGCATAGCTCTACCGAGTGGGAGAATGAGCCTATAGTATTTGTCCCCTTAAAGGACAATTTAGAGGCAAACGTCGCCGTGTCTAGTGTACCTCCACCTACTACCACTAGACGCTGATGTTTCCTCGACCGCTGAGAACATCTGGTGGCTAGATGTCCTGACTGCTGGCAAACATGACAGACCTTGAGTGCACAAGCGGTCCGGGACTTAGATCCCGCTTGTGACACTTCCCTGGCCTCATGTGACTCAGGAACCAGGACCGGAGAATCCAGAGGTTTGGCGAAGGTAGGAGCCAGCCGAAACCTCTGCCTACACTGGGCTCGCTCTAACCTCCGCTCGTTAAAACGGAGGTCAATTCGAGTGGAGACAGTTATTAACTCCTCCAGTGTGGCAGGAATCTCCCTAGTAGCCAGAGCGTCCTTAACGTGGTCAGCCAGGCCCCTCCAAAATATGGGGATAAGAGCTTTATCCGACCAATCCAGCTCAGAAGCTAAAGTGCGGAATTGGACGGCAAAATGACTGACCAAGGACTCACCCTGAGTTAATGCCAGCAGTTGGAGCGCAGTATCATGGGTGACTTGAGGTCCTAAAAAGACCTGTTTCAGAGTGCTCAGAAACAGCGGAGCACTCTGCACCACATGATCGCCATGCTCCCACAGCGGCGTAGCCCATTCCAACGCCCTGTCCGACAAGAGAGACACTATAAATCCCACCTTAGCCCGCTCTGTGGGAAAACGTGCAGCCAGGAGCTCGAGGTGAATAGAGCACTGACTCACAAATCCCCTACAAAATTTGCTATCACCAGAAAATTTTTCTGGCAGCGGGAGGCGAGAAAATGTCGGAGCAGGGGTGGCAATGGACAGGGTTGCTGCAGCCACGCTAGCAGCCTGTACAGCAACTGCGGTAACATCCACAGCTGAGGTTGCGCTCTCAAGAGCCGCCAACCTACCCTCCAGCTGCTGGATATACCGCAAGGATTGCTGTTTGTCCGTCATTACTAGCCAGACCCTGGCGCTAGTGTAATGTTAGGGCTAGCGGAACGCACCAAATAATAAGACAGATAGAGTATGGTGCGTTCGCAGCCCGGGGTCCACCGTGCAGAGATGGAACCTGCTGCCAAGTAATGACGGACTATATGGCGGTACTCATAAGTATACACACGTGGGTTAAACTTCACCCAGCGTGAAGGAAGTGATCCTGTTGCGTCACAGGATCGCGGTACCGCATATAGAGCGCGAGCAAGTAGTCAGCGAACTCAACCCCAACTAGGATTGAAGTCCGATTAGACCCTTGCTGGCACAACACCGCAACTGGGTGTGTAAGGAAGCTAAATAAGAATATTAGGGCACAAGAGTGCATGCGGTGCCGCACTGACGAACGCCACTAACCACCCAGGCTTGGGTAAGGAAAGCACAGAGGAAGTGCACGGCGCCGTACTGGCGGTCACAGCAACTGGACGCTGTAATGTGTGATTCGTGCTGTAGGATAAGTCGGGAGCTAGATAGCAACCATACACATTCCGCGAACAGACATTCAATAGGGAAGGGGTATCCAAGGACGACTTGCACTCACAACAAACACACGTATGCAAATGTACACTAGCGCATGGCCGTGCGGTCATGCGCAGTTTATATAGTTGCAGCACAGGAAGTGGACACAGAAACTTTGCCCTTCCAAGACCTGCCAAGAGGACCAATGGAATGTGCTGCAGGGCCTGAGCACATGACCCTCGATCTCCAACGGGAGATCTTGCCCTGGGCATGCTCAGTGTGTGCAGACAAGGACATAGTCCCAGAGAAGTCTGCTCGCTGCTGACCAGCACTGGCTTTAATGGCAGAAGCTGAAGAAGCAGCAGTAACTCTCTGTACAGAGTGAGACTGAGCAAGACGCTGGGACCGACGTCCCTGCTGAGCAGACTCCACTGCGGCTGGATAAGAATGGGAAACCGCAGCGGAGATGGCTCGAGATTCCCCCTGTGCAGAAGCGGGAACTCGAGACCTAACACAGGGTCTCTCCAAATGAGACATGGCAACCGCTAATTATTCCAGCAAATTTGACATTCAAAAAGTCAAATGGCGCTCCTTCCCTTCCGAGCCCTGCCATGTGCCCAAACAGTAGAGATTTCCCCCACATGTGGGGTATCGTCATGCTCAGGAGAAATTGCACAACAAAATCTATGGTCCAATTTCACCTGTTATAGTAACTCTAGTTTCACACACACCTTCAAGTGGCCACTTTTCAAGGTTGAATGAAACTGAGATATCATGGAGTCATCAGACAAGGGCCCATAAAACCCTAGAAAATAAAAGCCACAAGGATTTAGATCAAACCACCACCGGCATAGTTTCAGTAAACCTTAATGTTTTACAATGACAAACAGCAAACATATAGAGGCTTAGAACTTTTTGTGAAGTGAATAAATAAACATTTATCAAGATTGTGTCACTATGAGCATTGTCTGTCACATCTGTAAATGTTTTACAAGAAATACAGCTATGTAATTGTCTGAATGCATTCGGTATACAGTATTTCAATCTTGTTTACAAATTGCCATTTGTATATTCTCCATTTGTACATTTGAGGCACACAAAGTTAAGGCTTGCAAGAAGAGAAACAAATATAGTGGAAAAAAGCTATATTTTTAATGATCTACTGAGGCAAAGTAACAGCATTGCTTTATCAAATTTATATGAAGTTTTTTTTTTGTCCAATGTTAGCAACCAGACAACACAAAAAGGAGCTTTTCAAGTGAGCTCTTTAAAGTACACAAATGTTATGAAGTGTTTGCCAACAAGAATATGGTTTCACCAATGGGGGGTACCTTTTTTAAAAATAGACTATTGCCATCACAGCTCCCCTTGACCAAACTTCACCGGCCTATAACAGTACAGAACACGTTCACCCTGGTGGTCTAGTGGAAGGAACTGGACAGATTGCAGGAGGCAGAGTTAAGCAGAAGGCCCAAATTAATGTCATGCCCAATTCCCCATGTAAAATTCTTTTTTTAACCCCTTCATGACCCAGCCTATTTTGACCTTAAAGACCTTGCCGTTTTTTGCAATTCTGACCAGTGTCCCTTTATGAGGTAATAACTCAGGAACGCTTCAACGGATCCTAGCGGTTCTGAGATTGTTTTTTTGTGACATATTGGGCTTCATGTTAGTGGTAAATTTAGGTCAATAAATTCTGCGTTTATTTGTGATAAAATCAGAAATTTGGCGAAATTTTTGAAAATTTTGCAATTTTCACATTTTTAATTTTTATTCTGTTAAACCAGAGAGTTATGTGACACAAAATAGTTAATAAATAACATTTCCCACATGTGTACTTTACATCAGCACAATTTTGGAAACAACATTTTTTTTTGCTAGGAAGTTATAAGGGTTAAAATTTGACCAGCGATTTCTCATTTTTACAACGAAATTTACAAAACCATTTTTTTTAGGGACCACCTCACATTTGAAGTCAGTTTGAGGGGTCTATATGGCTGAAAATACCCAAAAGTGACACCATTCTAAAAACTGCACCCCTCAAGGTATTCAAAACCACATTCAAGAAGTTTATTAACCCTTCAGGTGCTTCACAGCAGCAGAAGCAACATGGAAGGAAAAAATGAACATTTAACTTTTTAGTCACAAAAATTATCTTTTAGCAACAATTTTTTTATTTTCCCAATGGTAAAAGGAGAAACTGAACCACGAAAGTTATTGTCCAATTTGTCCTGAGTACGATGATACCTCATATGTGGGGGTAAACCACTGTTTGGGTGCACGGCAGGGCTTAGAAGGGAAGGAGCGCCATTTGACTTTTTGAATGAAAAATTGGCTCCACTCTTTAGCGGACACCATGTCACGTTTGGAGAGCCCCGTGTGCCTAAAAATTGGAGCTCCCCCACAAGTGACCCCATTTTGGAAACTAGATGCCCCAAGGAACTTATCTAGATGCATAGTGAGCACTTTGAACCCCCAGGTGCTTCACAAATTGATCCGTAAAAATGAAAAAGTACTTTTTTTTCACAAAAAAATTTTTTTGCCTCAATTTTTTCATTTTCACATGGGCAACAGGATAAAATGGATCCTAAAATTTGTTGGGCAATTTCTCCTGAGTACAACAATACCTCACATGTGGGGGTAAACCACTGTTTGGGCACATGGTAAGGCTCGGAAGGGAAGGAGCGCCATTTGACTTTTTGAATGAAAAATTATCTCCATCGTTAGCGGACACCATGTCGCGTTTGGAGAGCCCCTGTGTGCCTAAACATTGGCGCTCCCCCACAAGTGACCCCATTTTGGAAACTAGACCCCCCAAGGAACTTATCTAGATGCCTAATGAGCACTTTAAACCCTCAGGTGCTTCACAAATTGATCTGTAACAATGAAAAAGTACTTTTTTTCACAAAAAAATTATTTTCGCCTCAATTTTTTCATTTTCACATGGGCAATAGGATAAAATGGATCATAAAATTTGTTTGGCAATTTCTCCCGAGTACGCCGATACCTCATATGTGGGGGTAAACCACTGTTTGGGCACTCGGCAGGGCTCGGAAGGGAAGGCGCGCCATTTGACTTTTTGAATGGAAAATTAGCTCCAAATGTTAGCGGACACCATGTCGCGTTTGGAGAGCCTCTGTGTGCCTAAACATTGGAGCTCCCCCACAAGTGACCCCATTTTGGAAACTAGACCCCCCAAGGAACTTATCTAGATGCATATTGAGCACTTTAAACCCCCAGGTACTTCACAGAAGTTTATAATGCAGAGCCATGAAAATAAAAAATAATTTTTCTTTCCTCAAAAATGATATTTAGCCTGGAATTTCCTATTTTGCCAAGGGTAATAGGAGAAATTGGACCCAAATGTTGTTGTCCAGTTTGTCTTGAGTACGCTGATACCCCATATGTGGGGGTAAACCACAGTTTGGGCGCACGGCAGGGCTCGGAAGGGAAGGCACGCCATTTGGCTTTTTAAATGGAAAATTAGCTCCAATCATTAGCGGACACCATGTCACGTTTGGAGAGCCCCTGTGTGCCTAAACATTGGAGATCCCCCACAAATGACCCCATTTTGGAAACTAGACCCCCAAAGGAACTAATATAGATGTGTGGTGAGGACTTTAAACCCCCAAGTGCTTCACAGAAGTTTATAACGCAGAGCCATGAAAATAAAAAAAATTATTTTCTCAAAAATGATCTTTTAGCTTGCAATTTTTTATTTTCCCAAGGGTAACAGGAGACATTTGACCCCAAAAGTTGTTGTCCAGTTTCTTCTGAGTACGCTGATACCCGATATGTGGGGGTAAACTACTGTTTGGGCACATGCCGGGGCTTGGAATTGAAGTAGTGACGTTTTGAAATGCAGACTTTGATGGAATGCTCTGCGGGCGTCACGTTGCGTTTGCAAAGCCCCTAATGTGGCTAAACAGTAGAAACCCCCCACAAGTGACCCCATTTTGGAAACTAGACCCCGAAAGGAACTTATCTAGATGTGTGGTGAGCACTTTGAACCCCCAAGTGCTTCATAGAAGTTTATAATGCAGAGCCGTGAAAATAATAAATACGTTTTCTTTCCTCAAAAATAATTATTTTGCCCAGAATTTTTTATTTTCCCAAGGGTTACAGGAGAAATTGGACCCCAAAAGTTGTTGTCCAGTTTCTCCTGAGTACGCTGATACCCCATGTGTGGAGGTAAACCACTGTTTGGGCACACCTCGGGGCTCAGAAGGGAAGTAGTGACTTTTGAAATGCAGACTTTGATGGAATGGTCTGCGGGCGTCACGTTGCATTTGCAGAGCCCCTGGTGTGCCTAAACAGTAGAAACCCCCCACAAGTGACCCCATTTTAGAAACTAAACCCCCCAAGGAACTTATCTAGATATGTGGTGAGCACTTTGATCCCCCAAGTGCTTCACAGACGTTTACAACGCAGAGCCGTGAAAATAAAAAATCATTTTTCTTTCCTCAAAAATGATGTTTTAGCAAGCATTTTTTTATTTTCACAAGGGTAACAGGAGAAATTGGACCCCAGTAATTGTTGCGCAGTTTATCCTGAGTATGCTGGTACCCCATATGTGGGGGTAAACAACTGTTTGGGCACACGTCGGGGCTCGGAATTGAGGGAGCACCATTTGACTTTTTGAATACGAGATTGGCTGGAATCAATGGTGGCGCCATGTTGCGTTTGGAGACCCCTGATGTGCCTAAACAGTGGTAACCCCTCAATTCTACCTCCAACACTAACCCCAACACACCCCTAACTCTAATCCCAACTGTAGCCATAACCCTAATCACACCCCTAACCACAACCCTAATTCCAACCCTAACCCTAAGGCTATGTGCCCACGTTGCGGATTCGTGTGAGATTTTTCAGCATCATTTTTGAAAAATCCGCGGGTAAAAGGCACTGCGTTTTACCTGCGGATTTTCCGCGGATTTCCAGTGTTTTTTGCGCGGATTTCACCTGCGGATTCCTATTGAGGATCAGGTGTAAAACGCTGCGGAATCCGCACAAAGAATTGACATGCTGCGGAAAATACAACGCAGCGTTTCCGCGTGGTATTTTCTGCACCATGGGCACAGCGGATTTGGTTTCCATATGTTTACATGGTACTGTAAACCTGATGGAACACTGCTGCGAATCCGCAGCCAAATCCGCACCGTGTGCACATAGCCTAATTCTAAAGGTATGTGCACACGTTGCGGAAAACGCTGCGGATCCGCAGCAGTTACCCATGAGTTTAAAGTTCAATGTAAACCTATGGGAAACAAAAATCGCTGTACACATGCTGCAGAAAAACTGCACGGAAACGCAGCGGTTTACATTCCGCAGCATGTCACTTCTTTGTGCGGATTCCGCAGCGGTTTTACAACTGCTCAAATAGAAAATTGCAGTTGTAAAACCGCAGTGAAATGCGCAGAAAAAATGCGGTAAATCCGCCATAAATCCGCAGCGGTTTAGCACTGCGGATTTATCAAATCCGCAGCGGAAAAATCTGCAGAGGACCAGAATACGTGTGCACATACCGAAACCCTAACCCTAGCCTTAGCCCTAACCCTAGCCCTAACCCTAGCCCTAACCCTAACCCTAGCCCTACCCCTAACCCTAACCCTAGCCCTAACCCTAACCCTATTCTAATATTAGTGGAAAAAAAAAATTCTTTTATTTTTTTATTGTCCCTACCTATGGGGGTGACAAAGGGGGGGGGGGCATTTATTATTTTTTTTATTTTGATCAATGAGATAGATTATATCTCAGTGATAAAAATACACTTTGGAACGAATCTGCCGGCCGGCAGATTCGGCGGGCGCACTGCGCATGCGCCGCCATTTTGGAAGATGGTGGCGCCCAGGGAGAAGACGGACGGACCCCGGCAGGATCGGTAAGTATGATGGGGTGGGGGGGAGCACGGGGGGGATTGGAGCATGGGGGGGTGGATCGGAGCGCGGGAGGGGTGGAACGGAGCACGGGAGGGGTGGAACGGAGCACGGGGGCTGGTGGAACGGAGCACGGGGGGTGGAACGGAGCACGGGGGTGGATCGGAGTGCAGGGGGGGTGATTGGAGCACGGGGAGGGTGATTGGAGCACGGGGGGAACGGACAAGAGCACGGGGGGGAGCGGAGCGCAGGACGGAGGGGAGCCGGAGCAGTGTACCGGACAGATCGGAGGGCTGTGGGGGCGATCGGTGGGGTGGGGTGGGGGCACATTAGTGTTTCCAGCCATGCCCGATGATATTGCAGCATCGGCCATGGCTGGATTGTAATATTTCACCAGTTATAATAGGTGAAATATTACAAATCGCTCTGATTGGCAGTTTCACTTTCAACAGCCAATCAGAGCGATCGTAGCCACGGGGGGGTGAAGCCACCCCCGCTGGGCTAAACTACCACTCCCCCTGTCCCTGCAGATCGGGTGAAATGGGAGTTAACCCTTTCACCCGATCTGCAGGGACGCGATCTTTCCATGATGCCACATAGGCGTCATGGGTCGGATTGGCACCGACTTTCATGATGCCTACGTGGCATCATGGGTCGGGAAGGGGTTAAAATAAGAGTGACATGACAGCCCCCTTTGCCAAAATACACAGTACAGTGCACGTTGACCCTGGTGATCTAGTGGCAGGTACAGGACAGATTGCAGGAGACCGAGTTAAGAAGTAGGCCCAATGTAATGTCATGCCCAATTCCCTAATGTGTTGTCCTTTTTTAAAAAATAAGAGTGACATCACAGCACCCTTGGCCAAAATGCACCATAAAGACCATGTTCACCCTGGTGATCTACTGGCAGGTACAGGACAAATTGCAGGAGACCGAGTTAAGAAGTAGGGCCAAAGAAATGTCATGCCCAATTCCCCTATGTTTTCTCCTTTTTGGACTTAAAAATATAGTGCCATCACAACCCCATGCCCAAAAATCACCAGCCTATAACAGTACTGAGCATGTGCACCCTGGTCATCTAGTGACAGTTAAAGGACACATTGCAGGAGACAGACTTAAGAAGTAGGCCCAATGTAATGTAATGCCCAATTCCCCAATGTGGGGTCCTGTTTTTACA
Organism: Ranitomeya imitator; assembly: GCF_032444005.1. Lineage (NCBI taxonomy): Eukaryota > Metazoa > Chordata > Amphibia > Anura > Dendrobatidae > Ranitomeya > Ranitomeya imitator. The sequence goes on from NC_091283.1 coordinate 51,665,110, forward strand.
AAATGAAATAGTGCCTTTACAGCCACCGTGCCCAAAAATTACCGGCCTATAACAGTACTGAGCACGTTCACCCTGGTCATGTCATCAGAGATAAGTAAGAGACATTGCAGGAGACAGAGTTAAGAATTAGGGTCAATGTAGTGGTGTGGGTCTCTGAGACTTTTAATGCAGTGCATGATCTGCCAAACAAATCCCCAATGGGGGTACCTTTTTTAAAAATACACTAGTGCCATCGCATGCCCCTAGCCCAAACTTCTACGGCCTATAACAGTGCTGAGCACGTTCACCCTGGTGATCTAGTGGCAGGTACATTTTAGATTGCAGGAGACCGAGTTAAGAAGTCAGCCCAATGGAATGCCATGCCCAACTCCCTAATGTGGGGTCCATTTTAAAAAAAATAAGAGTGCCATCACAGCCCCCTTGCCCAAAATTCACTGGCCTATAACAGTACAGAGCATGTTCACCCTGGTGATCTAATGGCAGGTACAGGACAGATTGCAGGAGACCGAGTTAAGAAGTAGGCCCAATGTAATGTCATGCCCAATTCCCCAATGTAAAATCCATTTTTTTTTAAATAAAAAGTGCCATCACAGGCGACTTGGTCAACATACACTGTACAGAGCACGTTCACCCTGGTGATCTAGTGGCAGGCACATTTTAGATTGCAGGAGACCGAGTTAAGAAGTCGGCCCAATGGAATGTCATGACCAATTCTCCAATGTGGGGTCGTTTTTTAAAAAATTTAAAGAGTGCCATCACAGCACCCTTGGCCAAAATGCACCATACAGACCACGTTCACCCTCGTGATCTACTGGCAGGTACAGGACAGATTGCAGGAGACAGAGTTAAGAAGTAGGCCCAATGTAATTCCATGCCCAATTCCCCAATGTGCTCTCCTTTTTTAAAAAATAAGAGTGCCATCACAGCACTCTTGGCCAAAATGCACCGTGCAGACCACGTTCACCCTGGTGATATAGTGGTTCTGGATGAGGAGGATGAGGATAAGGAGGAGGATAAAAACAAACAGACCAAATCTGGAAGCATATACCCATGTGTGACTGTGAAGAGGTGCATGAGAATACACCTCCCCAAAAGAGAGAATGTATTTGAGGTTATGTTTCGCTGTTTTCACTTGGTGGTGTACAGAAGTCTTCCCCAATCCAAGACTTGTTCATTTTGATAAGAGTCAGCCTGTCAGCATTTTCAGTTGACAGGCGGATGCTCTTATCTGTTATAATTCAAATAGCGGCACTAAAAACCCTGTCTGATAGAACGCTAGCAGCAGGGCAGGCCAGGACCTCCAAGGCGTAGAGAGCCAGTTCATGCCACGTGTCCAGCTTGGATAGCCAATTATTAAAAGGCACAGAGGAATCACGGAGGACGTTTGTACGATCTGCAAGGTAGTCCCTCACCATCTTCCCAAACATTGCACTTCTTGTGACAGCACCCCTTGCCTCTGTGCCGCTTTGTGGTACTGCAACATTTTAGTACTCCTCTCTTCCTCAGGCAGAAGAGATTGAAAGTTCTCCTTGTAGCATGGGTCTAGAAGTGTCACCAACCAGTAATGAGTGTCACCCAAATTTTTGATAATCCGAGGGTCACATGAAATTCAGCGCAACATAAAGTCTGCCATGCGTGCCAGACTGCTAACAGGCAAGACTTCCGTGACCTCACCAACAGGACGACTGACCATGCTGTCCTCCTCCTCCTCGTCCTCATCCTCCTCCTCCCTGTCCTCAGGCCATCCCCACTGAACAGAAGCTAATACAGATGTGTTTGTAGTACTGTCTATAGCGCATGAAAGTAGCTCCTGTTCTTCCTCCTCTACCTCCTCCTCATTGCCTACCAATCCACGTTGAGAAGACATGAGGCTGGGCTGAGTGTAATCCCCCTGTATGTTTCCTTGCTCCATGTCCTCATGCACAGCTTGCAATGTATCCTCTTTGATTGTGAGCAGAGAGTTTTTCAGAATGCTGAGAAGCGGGATGGTGATGCTAATTATAGTATCATCGCCGCTTACCATCTTTGTGCAGTCCTCAAAGTTTTGGAGGATGTCTAACATCCATGTCCACTCCTGAGGTCTTATGTGTGGAGTCTGACCTGAAATTCGACGGCCTTGTTGATGTTGGTATTCAACAACGGCCCTCTTCTGCTCACAAATCCTTTCCAACATATGCAGTGTAGAGTTCCAGCGCATAGGGACATCACACAACAGTCGGTGAGCTGGAAGATGAAACCGCTGCTGAAGCATGGCAAGGGCGGCTTAAGCTGTAGCTGACTTTCTAAAATGGGTAGACAGATGGCGTACTTTTATTAGCAGATCCAGCATCTCCAGGTAGATTTTCAGAAAATGTTGAACCACGAGGTTAAGCACATGGGCCAAGCAAGGTACATGTGTGAGCTCACCTTGCCTCAGAGCCGCCACCAGGTTATGGCTATTGTCATACACAACCATGCCTGGCTATAGGTTGAGTGGTGTCATCCAAACATCTGACTGCTCTTTTAGCACTGTCCACAACTCTTCTGCATTGTGCGTTTTGTCACCTATGCAGATTAGCTTCAGCACAGCCTGTTGCCATTTAGCTAAGACAGTGCTGCAGTGCTTCCAACTTCTGACTGATGTGTTGATTTCAGACATGGAGGATGAAGAGGAGGAGGAGGAGGTGCAGGAGCTGTAGATTGTGGGGGCAACCCTGATTGATGTAGCACCAGCAATCCTCGGTGTGGGGAGGATGTGTTCCATCCCAAACCCTCTCCTCTAACACTTTAGCACCCTTCCAATCTATTCTAAACTCAGGTGTCTGACTAATCCACCTGTCCCCCCACTATTCCCCAGCCTCTCCCCTCTGTCAATCCCTTCACTGGCTTCCCATTTCCCAGAGACTTCAGTACAAAACCCTAACCATGACATACAAAACCATCCACAACCTGTCTCCTCCATACATCTGTGACCTCGTCTCCCGGTACTTTCCTGCAGGCAACCTCCGATCCTCATAAGATCTCCTTCTTTACTCCCCTCTTATCTTCTCTTCTCACAATCGCATACAAGATTTCTCTCACGCATCACCCCTACTCTGGAACTCTCTACCACAACATATCAAACTCTCACCTACCATCGAAACCTTCAAAAAGGACCTGAAGACCCACCTCTTCCGACAAGCCTACAGCCTGCAGTAACCACCGATCGACCAAACCACTGTACGATCAGCTCTATCCTCACCTACTGTATCCTCACCCACCCCTTGTAGATTGTGAGACCTCGCGGGCAGGGTTCTTTCTGCTCCTGTACCAGTTGTGACTTGTATTGTTCAAGATTATTGTACTTATTTTTACTTTGTATATCCCTCCTCACATGTATAGAGCCATGGAATAAATGGCGCTATAATAATATATAATAATAATAATAATAATCCCAAGGTCCGACAGGGTCCCAGCTTCCACTATGTTAACCCATTGTGCCGTCATTGAGATGCACCATCCCTGCCCACAAGCACTTGTACACATGTCCGTGGTTAGGTGGACTTTCCCGGTAACAGCATTTTTGAGGGCATTGGTAATGTTGTGGGACACATGCTGGTGTAATGCCAGTACGGCACACCGGGAGAAATAGTGGCGACTGGGGACTGAGTACCTGGAGATGGCCGCCACCATCAGGTTGTGGAAAGCTTCCATCTCAACAAGCCTAAAAGGCAGCATTTCTAGCGCAAGCAGAAGAGAAATATTAGAATTGAGGACTGTGGCCTGTGGGGCGTTGGCTGAGTCTTGTTCTGGGTGTTCTGGGACAAGGACTGTTGTGAATTCTGTGGTCAAGCTCCCTCCTGTGGTCATGAGTGGTACTTCGGCTGGTTCTGTCTATGAGCTTCCTCTGGTGGATGTGAGTGGGGCTGCGGCTTCTGAGTTTCCTTCCTCAGGTGGCGAGGTTAAGTCGTTAGGTGCTGCTCTATTTAACTCCACCTAGTTTTTTGTTCCTGGCCTCCAGTCAATGTTCCAGTATTGGTCTTGCTTTCTCCTGGATCGTTCTTGTGGCCTGTCTGCCCTGCATAAGCTAAGTTTTGCTTGTGTTACTTTTGTTTGCTATATTTTCTGTCCAGCTTGCTATATTGGTTTTTCTTGCTTGCTGGAAGCTCTGAGACGCAGAGGGAGCACCTCCGTACCGTTAGTCGGTGCGGAGGGTCTTTTTGCCCCCTCTGCGTGGTTGTTTGTAGGTTTTTGTGCTGATCGCAAAGCTATCTTTCCTATCCTCGGTCTATTCAGTAAGTCGGGCCTCACTTTGCTAAAATCTATTTCATCTCTGTGTTTGTATTTTCATCTTAACTCACAGTCATTATATGTGGGGGGCTGCCTTTTCCTTTGGGGAATTTCTCTGAGGCAAGGTAGGCTTATTTTTCTATCTTCAGGGCTAGCTAGTTTCTCAGGCTGTGCCGAGTTGCATAGGGAGCGTTAGGCGCAATCCACGGTTACCTCTAGTGTGGTATGGTAGGATTAGGGATTGCGGTCAGCAGAGTTCCCACGTCTCAGAGCTCGTCCTATGTTAGTAACTATCAGGTCACTTTGTGTGCTCTTAACCACTAGGTCCATTGTGGTTCTGAATCACCTGTTCAGAACAAAGGACGTGGATGCGCTTGCTGATGGTGCTGCTTGACTGTGGGCCACAACAGGTGCAGGGCTAGAGGCATCTTCACATGCACGGTGAACTGGGGATTGGCTTCTATGCAAAACAGTGGAAGAAGCAGTGGCGTGACCAGCAGGCAGTGGTCCTGGAGCCTGGGGTTCGGCCCTCAAAGTCAGGTGGTTTGCTTGCATGTGCCTGATCATGCTGATGGTGGTCAGGCTGGTTGTTTTGCTATCCCTGCTGATGCGTGCATGGCAGGTGCTGCAAATGGCCTGTTTGCGGTTATCGGCAGAGTCTTTAAAAAATAGCCAAACTCGGGAAGATCTCACAGGTAGAATGGCAACTTCACTCATATTGGTGTTACGGAGAACGGATGCACAACTTCTGTCTGTGGCCACCACACTGCTTCTTCCTGCCTGTTGGGGGATATGCCACCTTCCCCATTTGTGCTGCTGTCCTCGCTATGCATGTCCTCCTGCCAGGTTGGGTCAGTCACTATGTCATCCACCACCTCGTCTTCCACATGCGCACCCTGCTCCTCCTCCTCCTGACTTTCTGGCAAATGTGTCTCAACATCGTCCACCTCTCGTGACACTTTCCCATCATCGCCTTCGTGTGACCGAGGCCAGTCAAAGCTTTGTGCAGCTCTACATGCGATCTCATCTTTCCCCACTTCAAGTTGACTTGAAGATTTCTGAATCTTGAAATGGAAATCTGAACAGCTCTTCAGAGTGTCCAAGTGTGGGATGAGTTGTCTCAGGACACTTGGCATGGTGGGAGGAAGGAGGATCAGGGTGAGGAATATCCTGACCACACTCACAGCTACTCAGACTTAACTGTGTGGAAGACAAGGTAGTGGTGATGGTGGCTAAGTGACTGGTAGCATTATCCGCTATCCAACCAACAACTATTTCACACTGCTCTGGCTTCAATAGTGGTGTGCTGCGGTCCCCCAGAAATTGGGACAGGAAGGTCGAGCGAGAAGATGTGGGTCTTTGTTGTTGCCCAGTTACACATTGCCCACGTCCTCGTCCTCTGGATGCACCATCAGCATCACGTCCACTTCCCCGTCCCTTGCCTTAACCATTAAATGGAATACTGCACTATTTCAAATGCTCAACACAAATGTCTTTATTACTAGCGAAATAATATGTGATCAGTATGCCTGCAAATCTACAATTTCTCAAACCCAAACACCAGTCAGGCCTCAGCATGACCTAACAGACTGTATTCAATTCTTTTTTTTTAAAGTTAATTTATGCTAAATAGCGCTGTATAGAATTTGAGTATCACACAGCTACAAAATAAGTACACCGGTCTCCAATGACCAAACTTAGAGCACAGAGATATATGACGGTTGCCGGCTGTAACGGAAATGCCACACTGGCAAATCTGTGACCTATGAATATTTTTGGATGCTAAATAGCACTGTATGGAATTTGAGTATCACACAGCCACAAAATAAGTACACCAGCCTCCAATGACCAAACTTAGAGCACAGAGATATTTGACGGCTGTAACAAAAATACAACACTGGCAAATCTGTGGCCTTGGAATTTTTTTGGATGCTAAATAGAGCTGTATAGAATTTGAGTATTACACAGCCACAAAATAAGTACACCGGCCTCCAATGACCAAACTTGGAGCACGCAAATATGAGGCCTTTTTCGGTGAATTTAAAACACCCAAAAAAGGGGCACAAGGCTAGCACACACAACTTTGCTACGTATGCCGACAAACTATCACTTTTCAACAGGCTTCAGTCTGACAGAACAGACTGTATATATATTTTTTTTTTTTGGGGGGGGGAAATTTGTGGAAAAAAAAATAAGGTATATAGACAGTAAATAAGCTGCAGCAGCAGGCAGTTATGGAGCTTTGGGAAGGATGCAGTGGGAGCATTGGAAGCACATACAGTGCCTGCAGGCCTTACACTGATGTGGATATGCTGTGCCCTGCCTACCTAGCGCTGCAATATCGGGACCCAGGAATTAGTCCTAAAAAGGACTGTTGGTTTCTCTGGAGTTGTGGATGCAAGAGTTGCAGACCTACACTAACTCTAAAAACCACGATTCTGACCCTATCTTGGCAGCAGCTCTCCCTACTCTCGCTGAAACAGGAACAGAATGCGGCGAGCAGGGCGGCGCCAGGTCTCATATACTCAGGATGATGCTGTACGGCCCAGCCAATCACTGCATGACCACAATAAAGATAGCTGCGGCGTTTCAAGGCCTGGCAGACAATCCCTGCACCGTGATTGGGTCTCTAAAGTCCGTCAAAGCTGCTGGGTGGAGACTGCATTTACCGCCGAATAATCCCGGAAATGATCGCTGCTCGACGAGTACCCCGAGTACCCCGATACTCGGGCGAGTAACGAGTAGTGGCGAGCACGTTCGCTCATCACTACTTAGAATACAAGACATAATTTCATTTGTTTCACACTTTTTTGTTAAGTATATAATTCCACATGTGTTAATTCATAGTTTTGATGCCTTCAGTGTGAATGTACAATTCTCATAGTCATGAAAATACAGAAAAATCTTTAAATTAGAAGGTGTCCAAACTTTTGGTTTGTACTGTATATGGAAACTGTGGGGGCTCATACTGCATACAGGGGTGTTGTGTTTAGTATTATACTGTATATAGAGTGTTATATGTGGGGGCTCATACTCTATATAGGGAGTTTGTGGAGGCTCATAATGTATATAGGAGGGCTGTGTTTGGGATTATACTGTATATATGAAGGCTATGTGTGGACTCATACAATATTGGGGGTCTAATGTTGAATATTGGTAGGGTGCATGTGTAGTCTCATACTGTATATAGAGGCTGAATGGACTCAGGATAAATAGGGGTTGTCAACATACTTAATTTTGCTCAATATTAAATGATACAATTAGTTTTAATATTACAATATTGATTAATATTAATATAATTATAATTATTATATTTATATTATATAAGAACCCGAGAAGTGTACCCTCTGGGTCGCGGCTTCAGAGCCCCTGATGACGAGCGGACCAGATAGTGCCACCCCCTGTACAGAGAGTGTTTGGGACATGCCCAAGGAGGGTGAAGCCACAACTGCCGGAGCCAAAGGGGCGACTGTGGGCTGGACGAAAGAAGAACAGAAGAAAGGAGAGAGACGGGGACACTGAGTTGACCAGAACGGCAGAGACACAGGACGGGCAGAGGCTGCAAAGACAAAATACTGAGCGGTATAGGGGGGAACGACAGCAACACAGGATTAGCAAGGACGGCAGGAACACAGGATTGGCAGGGACAGCAGGAACACAGGACTGGCAGGGACGGCAGGAAACGCAGGATTGGCAAGGATGGCAGAAACACAGGATAGGCAGGAACGCAGGATTGGCAAGGATGGCTGGAGACACAGGACAGGCAGGAACGGCTGGAAAGAATGACAACGGCAAACAGTAACGAGTCAAGTCTGAGTCAAAGCGTGAGGAGCAGAGACTGGAGCCAAAGAACCTAAAGAGACGGCAGCAAGAAGCCAGCGAATGCAATAGACGCAAAGGCGTCTTACCTGGACAGATGCATGGAAGAAGTACCCGATTGGTGCCACCATATTGGAGGCGCAGCCACTGGGTCATGACCTCCCAGAAGCCACAGCGGTGAAAGGAGCACGTCTGCGCATGCGCGGACAGCAGAAAGGAAGAGCGCCCGAGAACCCAGATGAAGGAGAGCGAGAAGGAGCATCGGGTGTGCGCCGGCCGGACAGGTAAGTATTAGGCGGCGCTATATATTAATATTGAGCAGAATTAATTTCAGCCTATTGGTTTGGCCTCCACAAAAGTGTCGGTCCCTCATGTGGCCCAACAGAAAAATGAGTTGCCCTCCCCTGCAATACAGGATACACCTGAGCATACAATTCCCAGCAAGCAATGAGATAAACTATAGATCTAATAACAAATAGAAAACTTACAGTAATAATCAAGCATTACTTCATGCATCTAACATTTCTTCTTATTTGCACAGGAAAAAGACAAGGCTGATACTGAGTTTCACATGGATGGAGTGGTTTATAGCACTTTAGATTTGTTTGGCGCTGGGACAGAAACTGTCAGCTTGACACTCCGTTATGGACTGATGATTCTCCTCAAGCATCCGGATGTTGAAGGTTGGAAAAGTCTTCAAAATACTAATTAACTTCAACTTTCTTATAAGGCTTTATTTCAGTCCCGATTGTTGCAAATCTCTTGTTAGGAGTCGAGTTTCCTCTGCTGCACAGGAGGAATCTCGATCCGTGTCTGCTGCGGTCTCCCATTCTGCATCGGCCGCAGTGGGGTCTGCTCAGCGGAGGCGTTGCTCCCAGCATGTTGCTGGGACTGATTCTGTGCAGAGGGTTACTACTGCCTTTTCTGGCTCTCCTGTTGTACCCTGCACTGATCTGCGGCGAGCAGGCTTCTCTGGGACTAACTCCTTATTTTCACACACCGAGCATGCCCAGGGCAAGATTTCCCATTGGAGATCGAGGGTCACATGCTCAGGTACTGCAGCACATTCCATTGGTCCTCCAGGAAGGTCCTGAAAGGGCAAAGCTTCGGTAGCAGCTTCCTGTGCTGCAACTATATAAACTGCGCATGACCGCACGGCATGCGCTAGTATTGTCTTGTAAATATGTGTGTGTGTTGTGAGTGAAAGTCGCTCTTTAAATAACCCTCCCTATTGGATGACTGTTCGCGGAAGGTGTATTTTTGCTATCTAGCGCCCGACTTATCCAACAGCACGTAACACACATTACAGCTACCAGTTGCTGTGTCCGCCAGTACGGCGCCGTGCGCTTGCTCTGCGGTTTCCTGACCCAAGCCTGGGTGGTTAGTGGCGTCCGTCAGTGCGGCACCGCACGCACTCTTGTGCCTTTATATTATTATTTATGTTCCTCTGACACCCCAGTTGCGGTGTCTCAAATCCTCAGTCTCGGGTTTGAGATTAGTGACTCCTTGCTTGCGCTCTATGTGCGGTACCGCGGTCCTGTGACGCAATAGGGTCGCTTCCTTCACACAGGGTGAAGTTAACCCATGTGTGTATTCTTATAGTACCGCCATATAGTCCGTCTTTACTAGCAGCAGGGTTTTTACCTGCACGGTGGACCTCGGACTGCGAACGCACCTAGTTCCATTTCATCTTGTACATGGTGCGTTCCGCCAGTCCTTAACATAATACTAGCGCCAAGGTCTGGCTAGTAAATGGCGGACATTCAGCAATCTTTGCGGTGTATCCAGCAGCTGGAGGGTAGGTTGGCGGCTCTCGAGAGCTCAACTTCAGCTGTGGTTTCTCCTGCAGTTGCTGTACAGGCTGCTAGCGTGGCTGCAGCAACCTTGTCCACTGCCACCCCTGTTCCGACATTATCTCGCCTCCCGTTGCCAGAAAAATTTTCTGGAGATTGCAAAACTTGTAGGGGATTCGTGAGTCAGTTCTCTATGCATCTCCAGCTCCTGGCTGCACGTTTTCCTACAGAGCGGGCTAAGGTGGGATTTATTGTGTCTCTCTTGTCGGACAGGGCGTTGGAGTGGGCTACGCCGCTGTGGGAGCGAGGTGATCATGTGGTGCAGAGTGCTCCGTTGTTCCTGAGCACTCTGAAAAAGGTCTTTTTAGGACCTCAAGTCACCCATGACACAGCGCTCCAACTACTGGCATTAACTCAGGGTGAGTCCTTGGTCAGCCATTTTTCCGTCCGATTCCGTACATTAGCTTCCGAGCTGGAGTGGTCGGATAAAGCCCTTATCCCCATATTTTAACATAGTTAGTAAGGCCGAAAAAAGACATTTGTCCATCCAGTTCAGCCTATATTCCATCATAATAAATCCCCAGATCTACGTCCTTCTACAGAACCTAATTGTATGATACAATATTGTTCTGCTCCAGGAAGACATCCAGGCCTCTCTTGAACCCCTCGACTGAGTTCGCCATCACCACCTCCTCAGGCAAGCAATTCCAGATTCTCACTGCCCTAACAGTAAAGAATCCTCTTCTATGTTGGTGGAAAAACCTTCTCTCCTCCAGACGCAAAGAATGCCCCCTTGTGCCCGTCACCTTCCTTGGTATAAACAGATCCTCAGCGAGATATTTGTATTGTCCCCTTATATACTTATACATGGTTATTAGATCGCCCCTCAGTCGTCTTTTTTCTAGACTAAATAATCCTAATTTCGCTAATCTATCTGGGTATTGTAGTTCTCCCATCCCCTTTATTAATTTTGTTGCCCTCCTTTGTACTCTCTCTAGTTCCATTATATCCTTCCTGAGCACCGGTGCCCAAAACTGGGCACAGTACTCCATGTGCGGTCTAACTAGGGATTTGTACAGAGGCAGTATAATGCTCTCATCATGTGTATCCAGACCTCTTTTAATGCACCCCATGATCCTGTTTGCCTTGGCAGCTGCTGCCTGGCACTGGCTGCTCCAGGTAAGTTTATCATTAACTAGGATCCCCAAGTCCTTCTCCCTGTCAGATTTACCCAGTGGTTTCCCATTCATTGTGTAATGGTGACATTGATTCCTTCTTCCCATGTGTATAACCTTACATTTATCATTGTTAAACCTCATCTGCCACCTTTCAGCCCAAGTTTCCAACTTATCCAGATCCATCTGTAGCAGAATACTATCTTCACTTGTATTAACTGCTTTACATAGTTTTGTATCATCTGCAAATATCGATATTTTACTGTGTAAACCTTCTACCAGATCATTAATGAATATGTTGAAGAGAACAGGTCCCAATACTGACCCCTGCGGTACCCCACTGGTCACAGCGACCCAGTTAGAGACTATACCATTTATAACCACCCTCTGCTTTCTATCACTAAGCCAGTTACTAACCCATTTACACACAATTTCCCCCAGACCAAGCATTCTCATTTTGTGTACCAACCTCGTGTGCGGCACGGTATCAAACGCTTTGGAAAAATCGAGATATACCACGTCCAATGACTCACCGTGGTCCAGCCTATAGCTTACCTCTTCATAAAAACTGATTAGATTGGTTTGACAGGAGCGATTTCTCATAAACCCATGCTGATATGGAGTTAAACAGTTATTCTCATTGAGATAATCCAGAATAACATCCCTCAGAAACCCTTCAAATATTTTACCAACAACAGAGGTTAGACTTACTGGCCTATAATTTCCAGGTTCACTTTTAGAGCCCTTTTTGAATATTGGCACCACATTTGCTATGCGCCAATCCTGCGGAACAGACCCTGTCGCTATAGAGTCCCTAAAAATAAGAAATAATGGTTTATCTATTACATTACTTAGTTCTCTTAGTACTCGTGGGTGTATGCCATCCGGACCCGGAGATTTATCTATTTTAATCTTATTTAGCCGGTTTCGCACCTCTTCTTGGGTTAGATTGGTGACCCTTAATATAGGGTTTTCATTGTTTCTTGGGATTTCACCTAGCATTTCATTTTCCACTGTGAATACCGTGGAGAAGAAGGTGTTTCATATGTTAGCTTTTTCCTCGTCATCTACAACCATTCTTTCCTCACTATTTTTTAAGGGGCCTACATTTTCAGTTTTTATTCTTTTACTATTGATATAGTTGAAGAACAGTTTGGGATTAGTTTTACTCTCCTTAGCAATGTGCTTCTCTGTTTCCTTTTTGGCAGCTTTAATTAGTTTTTTAGATAAAGTATTTTTCTCCCTATAGTTTTTTAGAGCTTCAATGGTGCCATCCTGCTTTAGTAGTGCAAATGCTTTCTTTTTACTGTTAATTGCCTGTCTTACTTCTTTGTTTAGCCACATTGGGTTTTTCCTATTTCTAGTCCTTTTATTCCCACAAGTTATAAACCGCTTACACTGCCTATTTAGGATGTTCTTAAACATTTCCCATTTATTATCTGTATTCTTATTTCTGAGGATATTGTCCCAGTCTACCAGATTAAGGGCATCTCTAAGCTGGTCAAACTTTGCCTTCCTAAAGTTCAGTGTTTTTGTGACTCCCTGACAAGTCCCCCTAGTGAAAGACAGGTGAAACTGTACAATATTGTGGTCGCTATTTCCTAGATGCCCGACCACCTGCAGATTTGTTATTCTGTCAGGTCTATTAGATAGTATTAGGTCTAAAAGTGCTGCTCCTCTGGTTGGATTCTGCACCAATTGTGAAAGATAATTTTTCTTGGTTATTAGCAGAAACCTGTTGCCTTTATGGGTTTCACAGGTTTCTGTTTCCCAGTTAATATCCGGGTAGTTAAAGTCCCCCATAACCAGGACCTCATTATGGGTTGCAGCTTCATCTATCTGCTTTAGAAGTAGACTTTCCATGGTTTCTGTATTTTGGAGGGGCCTGGCTGATCACGTTAAGGACGCTCTGGCCGCTAGGGAGATTCCTGCCACACTGGAGGAATTAATAACTGTCTCTACTCGTATTGATCTACGTTTTAACGAGCGGAGGTTAGAGTGAGCCCAGTGTAGGCAGAGGTTTCGGCTGGCTCCCACCTTCGCCAAACCTTTGGAATCTCCAGTCCAGGCATCCGAGTCACATGAGGCCTTAGAGGTGACACGAGCGGGATCCAAATTTCAGTCCGCCGTGCACATAAGGTCCGCCATGTTTGCCAGCAGTCAGGACATCTTGCCTCCAAGGGTCCTCAGCGGTCGGGGAAACGTCAGCGTCTAGTGGCAGTTGAAGGAGGTACACTAGACACGGCGATGTTTGCCTCAAAATTGTCCTTCAAGGGGACAATTACCATAGGCCCATCCACTCTTATGGTCGAGCTATGCGTGGATTCTGGGGCAGAGGGTAACTTTATGTCTTCCGCTTTTGCCCAGCGTCACGCAATACCGTTCGAGTGGTAAATGGGTCAACACTACCCTCACAGATTACCCACCAAACCATTCCTTTCACGCTTCCTGTGTCTCCATCACATCAGGAGATAATCTCCCTATTAGTCATTCCTGAGGGAATTGATGAGGCCCTGTTGGGGATACCATGGCTTCGCTACCATTCTCCTCATATTGAGTGGTCCTCAGGGAGAATTTTGGGATGGAGTAAATCCTGCGAGGGTAGATGTCAGAGGGAGTGCGTTCAGGTTGCTACTATACAGGTACCCGCAGATCTTTCCTCTCTCCCCAAGCACTATTGGCCCTATGCTGACGTGTTCTCCAAAAGAGCTGCGGAGACCCTTCCGCCTCACCGCCCCTATGACTGTCCTATTGACCTCTTGCCTGGTGCTGAGCCTCCCCGGGGTCGAGTCTATCCGTTATCTCTCCCGGAGACGGAGGCAATGTCTCAGTACATCCAAGAAAATCTGGCAAGAGGATTCATTAGGAAGTCAGTGTCACCGGCAGGGGCTGGGTTCTTCTTCGTACAGAAGAAGACTGGAGACTTACGTCCATGCATAGACTACAGGGGTCTTAACGCCATCACAGTTAAGAACAAGTACCCTTTACCCCTGATATCTGAGCTGTTTGATAGGCTACGGGGAGCGAGGGTATTTACAAAGTTAGATCTGCAGGGTGCTTACAACCTGATTCGCATACATGAGGGGGATGAATGGAAGACGGCTTTTAACACCAGGGATGGGCACTATGAATATCTGGTGATGCCCTTCGGGCTCTGTAATGCCACAGCCGTTTTCCAAGACTTTGTGAATGACATCTTCCGGGATATGCTCACCACCTCGGTCGTAGTCTATCTGTATGATATTCTCATCTTTTCTCCAGATATTGACTCCCATCGGAGAGATGTTCGCAAAGTCTTCGACCTCTTACAGGCAAACTCCCTCTACGCCAAGTTGGAGAAGTGTGTGTTTGAGCAGCAGTCCTTGCCCTTCCTTGGTTATATAATCTCTGCCCAGGGATTGGCTATGGATCCTGCCAAGCTATGGGCTGTAATGGACTGGCAGGAACCCCATTCTCTTAAAGCGGTGCAGCGCTTTATGGGGTTCATTAATTACTATCGCCAGTTCATTCCACACTTCTCAACTTTGGTAGCTCCCTTGGTTGCCCTCACCAAAAAGGGAGCAAATCCCAAGTTGTGGTCAGAGGAGGTCTCCAAAGCCTTTCTCTCGATCAAGTCTCATTTCGCTAGCGCTCCCATCCTACATCGCCCCGATGTTGATAAACCATTTATCTTGGAGGTGGATGCCTCATCTGTTGGTGCTGGAGCAGTCCTTTTCCAAAAGGATGCTCAAGGTCGGAAGCATCCTTGCTTCTTCTTCTCCAAGACCTTCACACCAGCGGAGAGGAATTATTCCATCGGGGACAGGGAGTTGCTAGCCATGAAGTTGGCTTTTTCAGAGTGGAGACATCTCTTGGAGGGAGCTCGCTTTCCCTTCCAAGTCTTCACTGACCACAAGAACTTGGTATATCTACAAAGGGCCCAGCGGCTGAATTCTCGCCAGGCTAGATGGTCCCTGTTCTTCTCCCGGTTCCATTTTACTCTCCATTTTCTCTCCGGGGAGAAGAACGTTCGTGCCGACGCTCTCTCCCTGTTATGAACAGGTAATTCAGAACCACAATGGACATTGAAGTTAAGAGCACACAAAGTGACCTGACAATTACCAAAAACAAATGAAGAGCTCTGAGACGTGGGAACTCTGCTGACCGCAATCCCTAATCCTATCACATCACACTAGAAGTAGCCGTGGATTGCGCCTAACGCTCCCTATGCAACTCGGCACAGCCAGAGAAGCTAACTAGCCCTGAAGATAGAAAAATAAGCCTACCTTGCCTCAGAGAAATTCCCCAAAGGAAAAGGCAGCCCCCCACATATAATGACTGTGAGTAAGATGAAAATACAAACACAGAGATTAAATAGATTTAGCAAAGTGAGGCCCGACTTACTGAATAGACCGAGGATAGGAAAGGTAGCTTTGTGGTCAACACAAAAACCTACAAACAACCACGCAGAGGGGCAAAAAGACCCTCCGCACCGACTAACGGTACGGAGGTGCTCCCTCTGCGTCTCAGAGCTTCCAGCAAGCAAGAAAAACCAATATAGCAAGCTGGACAGAAAAAATAGCAAACAAAAATAACACAAGCAAAACTTAGCTTATGCAGGAAAGACAGGCCACAGGAACGATCCAGGAGGAAGCAAGACCAATACTAGAACATTGACTGGAGGCCAGGATCAAAGCACCAGGTGGAGTTAAATAGAGCAGCACCTAACGACTTAACCTCGCCACCTGAGGAAGGAAACTCAGAAGCCACAGTACCACTCTCATCCACCAAAGGAAGCTCATAGACAGAACCAGCCGAAGTACCACTCTCGACCACAGGAGGGAGCTTGGCCACAGAATTCACAACAGTCAGTACCCCCCCCCTTGAGGAGGGGTCACCGAACCCTCACCAGAGCCTCCAGGCTGACCAGGATGAGCCACATGAAAGGCACGAACCAGATCGGCAGCATGGACATCAGAGGCAAAGACCCAGGAATTATCTTCCTGACCATCACCTTTCCACTTAACCAGATACTGGAGTTTCCGTCTCGAAACACGAGAATCCAAAATCTTCTCCACTATATACTCTAATTCCCCTTCAACCAAAGCCGGAGCAGGAGGATCAATAGATGGAACCACAGGTGCCACGTATCTCCGCAACAATGACCTATGGAACACGTTATGGATGGAAAAAGAAGCTGGAAGAGTCAAACGAAAAGACACAGGATTAAGAACCTCAGAAATCCTATATGGACCAATGAAACGAGGCTTAAATTTAGGAGAGGAAACCTTCATAGGAATATAACGAGATGACAACCAAACCAAATCCCCAACACGAAGTCGGGGACCCAAACAGCGCCTGCGGTTAGCGAAACGTTGAGCCTTCTCCTGGGACAAAGTCAGATTGTCCACTACATGAGTCCAAATCTGCTGCAACCTATCCACCACAGTATCCACACCAGGACAGTCCGAAGACTCAACCTGTCCTGAAGAGAAACGAGGGTGGAACCCAGAATTGCAGAAAAACGGCGAAACCAAAGTAGCCGAGCTGGCCCGATTATTAAGGGCGAACTCAGCCAAAGGCAAAAAGGACACCCAATCATCCTGATCAACAGAAACAAAACATCTCAGATATGTTTCCAAGGTCTGATTGGTTCGTTCAGTCTGGCCATTTGTCTGAGGATGGAAAGCCGAGGAAAAAGACAAATTAATGCCCAGCCTAGCACAAAAGGCTCGCCAAAACCTCGAAGCAAACTGGGAACCTCTGTCAGAAACGATGTTCTCTGGAATGCCATGTAAACGAACCACATGCTGGAAAAACAACGGCACCAAATCAGAGGAGGAAGGCAATTTAGACAAGGGCACCAAATGGACCATCTTAGAGAAGCGATCACAAACCACCCAAATGACCGACATTCTTTGAGAGACGGGGAGATCCGAAATAAAATCCATAGAGATATGTGTCCAAGGCCTCTTCGGGACCGGCAAGGGCAAAAGCAACCCACTGGCACGAGAACAGCAGGGCTTAGCCCGAGCACAAATCCCACAGGACTGCACAAAATAACGCACATCCCGCGACAGAGACGGCCACCAAAAGGATCTAGCCACCAAATCTCTGGTACCAAAGATTCCAGGATGACCAGCCAACACCGAACAATGAACCTCAGAGATAACTTTATTCGTCCACCTATCAGGGACAAACAGTTTCTCCGCTGGGCAACGGTCAGGTCTATTAGCCTGAAATTTTTGCAGCACCCGCCGCAAATCAGGGGAGATGGCAGACAAAATTACCCCCTCTTTGAGAATACCCGCCGGCTCAGGCAAACCCGGAGAATCGGGCACAAAACTCCTAGACAGGGCATCCGCCTTCACATTTTTAGAGCCCGGAAGGTACGAAACCACAAAGTCAAAACGGGAGAAAAACAGTGACCAACGAGCCTGTCTAGGATTCAACCGTTTGGCAGACTCGAGATAAGTCAAGTTTTTGTGATCAGTCAAAACCACCACGCGATGCTTAGCTCCTTCCAGCCAATGACGCCACTCCTCGAATGCCCACTTCACGGCTAGCAACTCTTGATTGCCAACATCATAATTTTGCTCAGCAGGCGAAAATTTCCTGGAAAAGAAGGCGCATAATTTCATCACCGAGCAATCAGAACTTCTCTGCGACAAAACAGCCCCTGCTCCAATTTCGGAAGCATCAACCTCGACCTGGAACGGAAGCGAAACATCTGGTTGGCACAACACAGGGGCAGAAGAAAAACGACGCTTCAACTCCTGAAAAGCTTCCATAGCAGCAGAAGACCAATTGACCACATCAGCACCCTTCTTGGTTAAATCAGTCAACGGTTTAGCAATGCTAGAAAAATTAGCGATGAAGCGACGATAAAAATTAGCAAAGCCCAGGAACTTCTGCAGACTTTTCAGAGATGTTGGCTGAGTCCAATCATAAATGGCCTGAACTTTAACAGGGTCCATCTCGATAGTAGAAGGAGAAAAAATGAACCCCAAATATGAAATCTTCTGAACACCAAAGAGACACTTTGACCCCTTCACAAACAAAGAATTAGCACGCAGGACCTGGAACACCATTCTGACCTGCTTCACATGAGACTCCCAATCATCCGAGAAGACCAAAATATCATCCAAGTATACAATCAGGAATTTATCCAGGTACTCTCGGAAGATGTCATGCATAAAGGACTGAAACACTGATGGAGCATTAGAAAGTCCGAATGGCATAACCAGGTACTCAAAATGGCCTTCGGGCGTATTAAATGCTGTTTTCCATTCATCGCCCCGTTTAATACGCACAAGATTATACGCACCACGAAGATCTATCTTGGTGAACCAACTAGCCCCCTTAATCCGAGCAAACAAATCAGACAGCAGCGGCAAGGGGTACTGAAATTTGACCGTAATTTTATTTAGAAGGCGGTAATCAATACAAGGTCTCAGCGAACCATTCTTCTTGGCCACAAAAAAGAACCCCGCTCCCAATGGCGACGATGACGGGCGAATATGACCCTTTTCCAAAGACTCCTTCACATAACTCCGCATAGCGGCGTGCTCAGGTACAGATAAATTAAACAGTCGACCCTTAGGAAACTTACTACCAGGAATCAAATCGATAGCACAATCACAATCCCTATGCGGAGGTAGGGCATTGGACTTGGGCTCATCGAATACATCCCGGTAATCAGACAAGAACTCTGGGACCTCAGAAGGGGTGGATGATGAGATAGACAGAAATGGAACATCACCATGTACCCCCTGACAACCCCAGCTGGACACAGACATTGATTTCCAATCTAATACTGGGTTATGGACTTGTAGCCATGGCAACCCCAACACGACCAGATCATGCAGATTATGCAACACCAGAAAGCGATTATCCTCCTGGTGCGCACGAGCCATGCACATGGTCAGCTGGGTCCAATACTGAGGCTTATTCTTGGCCAAAGGCGTAGCATCAATTCCTCTCAATGGAATAGGACACTGCAGGGGCTCCAAGACAAACCCACAGCGCCTAGCAAACTCCAAGTCCATCAAATTCAGGGCAGCGCCTGAATCCACAAATGCCATGACAGAATAGGAAGACAAAGAGCAGATCAAAGTAACGGACAAAAGAAATTTCGACTGTACCGTACCAATGGTGGCAGACCTAGCGAACCGCTTAGTGCGCTTAGGACAATCGGAGATAGCATGAGTGGAATCACCACAGTAGAAACACAGCCCATTCTAATGTCTGTGTTCTTGCCTTTCAGCTCTGGTCAAAGTCCTATCGCACTGCATAGGCTCAGGTTTATGCTCAGATAATACCGCCAAATGGTGCACAGATTTACGCTCGCGCAAGCGTCCACCGATCTGAATGGCCAAAGACATAGACTCATTCAGACCAGCAGGCATAGGAAATCCCACCATGACATCCTTAAGGGCTTCAGAGAGACCCTTTCTGAAAATAGCTGCCAGCGCACATTCATTCCATTGAGTGAGCACGGACCACTTTCTAAACTTCTGACAATAAATCTCTATCTCATCCTGACCCTGACACAGAGCCAGCAAATTTTTCTCTGCCTGATCCACTGAATTAGGTTCGTCGTACAGCAATCCGAGCGCCAGAAAAAACGCATCAATATTACATAATGCAGGATCTCCTGGCGCAAGGGAAAATGCCCAGTCTTGAGGGTCGCCACGTAATAAAGAAATAATGATCTTAACTTGTTGAACTGGGTCACCAGAGGAGCGGGGTTTCAAAGCCAGAAATAGTTTACAATTATTTTTAAAATTCAAAAACTTAGCTCTATCTCCAGAAAATAACTCAGGAATAGGAATTTTAGGTTCTAACATAGGATTCTGAACCACTAAATCTTGAATATTCTGTACATTTATAGCGAGATTATTCATCAAAGAGAACAGACCTTGAATGTCCATGTCCACACCTGTGTTCGGAACCACCTTGATGTAAAGGGGAAAAGAAAGACAGAACCCAGTGCAAAGAAAAAAAAATGGTCTCAGAACTTCTCTTTTCCCTCTATAGAGAAGCATTAGTACTTTGGGCCTCCAGTACTGTTATGAACAGGTAATTCAGAACCACAATGGACATTGAAGTTAAGAGCACACAAAGTGACCTGACAATTACCAAAAACAAAGGATGAGCTCTGAGACGTGGGAACTCTGCTGACCGCAATCCCTAATCCTATCACACCACACTAGAGGTAGCCGTGGATTGCGCCTAACGCTCCCTATGCAACTCGGCACAGCCTGAGAATCTAACTAGCCCTGAAGATAGAAAAATAAGCCTACCTTGCCTCAGAGAAATTCCCCAAAGGAAAAGGCAGCCCCCACATATAATGACTGTGAGTAAGATGAAAATACAAACACAGAGATTAAATAGATTTAGCAAAGTGAGGCCCGACTTACTGAATAGACCGAGGATAGGAAAGGTAGCTTTGCGGTCAACACAAAAACCTACAAACAACCACGCAGAGGGGCAAAAAGACCCTCCGCACCGACTAACGGTACGGAGGTGCTCCCTCTGCGTCTCAGAGCTTCCAGCAAGCAAGAAAAACCAATATAGCAAGCTGGACAGAAAAAATAGCAAACAAAAATAACACAAGCAAAACTTAGCTTATGCAGGAAAGACAGGCCACAGGAACGATCCAGGAGGAAGCAAGACCAATACTAGAACATTGACTGTAGGCCAGGATCAAAGTACCAGGTGGAGTTAAATAGAGCAGCACCTAACGACTTAACCTCATCACCTGAGGAAGGAAACTCAGAAGCCACAGTACCACTCTCATCCACCAAAGGAAGCTCATAGACAGAACCAGCCGAAGTACCACTCTCGACCACAGGAGGGAGCTTGGCCACAGAATTCACAACACTCCCGCTCCGTAGTGTCATCTGAGGAGGAGGAGGAGGAGCCTCAGCTTATTGTCCCTTCTGAGAGCTTGAGAACTGTTGCTCCGGTTTCGCTAGAGTCTGTGCCCCCGGGCAAGACTTTCGTGCCAGCTAACTTGCGACTGGAGGTTCTCTCTTGGGCTCACTCCTCAAGAGTGGGTGGGCATTTTGGGACCAAGAGGACATCTGAGCTTTTGGCGAGAACGTACTGGTGGCCGCATATGGCCCGAGATGTCAGGGACTATATTCAGGCGTGTGTTTCTTGCGCCCAGAATCGGTCTCCTCGGCAACGGCCTGCTGGGTTGCTTTACCCTCTACCGGTGGCAGACAGGCCCTGGGAGATGGTCGGGATGGACTTTGTGGTGGGCTTACCCAAGTCGCGTGGCTGCTCCATTATTTGGGTTGTCACCGACCATTTCTCTAAGATGGTGCATTTGGTGCCGCTTCCTCGGTGTTGTCCTTGGCGGTGTTGTTCATTAAGCACGTTTTCCGATTGCATGGTATGCCTGATAAGATTGTCAGCGATTAGGGTCCCCAGTTCACGTCTCGGTTTTGGAGAGAGCTCTGCCGTTTACTCAGCATAGAGTTAAACCTCTCCTCTGCATACCATCCCGAGACGAATGGGTTGGTGGAGAGAACCAACCAGACTCTGGTGACATATTTGCGTCATTTCGTCTCTGCTAGGCAGGACGACTGGGCATCTTTGCTACCTTGGGCGGAATTTGCCTTGAACAACGCCGTAGCCGATTCCACTGGTCAGACTCCTTTTCTCCTTAATTACGGCCAGCATCCGCGTGTCCCTGTGCCCATGCCCGTGTCATCCACCGATTCTAGGGTAGTAGTCTTGGGCGAACTGAAGACCGCGCTCACGAGGTAGATTTTAGGTTTTTTATTGAAGCCTACGCGTTTCAAGAGCTTTCTTACTCTCTTCTTCAGGGCATATAATACATAGCACAGTACAGGGTGTATTTATACATAAGACAAAAGGAAGGGGAGGGGCACCAAGGCACTTATACTATAATACAAAAGGCAAGATTTAAAACATATATATGGTACATAAAATCTTGGCAAATAACATTTTATAAATTAATAACATTAATTCTTAATTGACATTTAATATTTAAATAAAATAAAAAAAAACAAAAAAAACAAAAAAAAAAAAAACAAGTCAAAGAATATCTGACATTACATTTAGCCCTTCAGGCTCAAGGGAATTCAAAGTGTATATCCAAAAAACTCTTTCTTATTAAGTGATTGTATGCGATTAAAAACATGTGCAGGAACGTGATCAATGGGGTGAACTTGAAATAGTGAAGGATTGCAATTATGTGAAATACTGAAGTGTTTGGAAAGACCATGTTTAAGGTAACCTATTTTGATATTATGTCGATGAGAATTAATGCGGAGGTGAAGTGGTTGTATTGTCCTACCAACATATATCTTGTTGCATGGACAAGTGATAATATAAATAACATAAGAAGTGGTGCAAGTGAAATGGTAGCTGATTGGAAAAGGGTGAGGAAAGGAAGAATGTTTAAATGCTGTACTAGTATGTGCTATATTGCCACAGCACAAACATTTTTTGTGAAAACATTTGAAAATCCCTGGTTTTTGTGAAGCAGATAATTTTTTGCATTCATCAAAAAGTCTGCTGGGTGCTAGTTTATTTTTCAAACTGGGTGCTCTCCTAAAAATAATTTTGGGATGTTGCGGCACCAACTTTCCCAGTATATTATCCTCTCTCACTATGTACCACAACTCATTAATAGATTTTTTAATGAATTTGTGGTCTGTGCTGAATGTGGTTAAAAAACTACAGGTAAATTCTTCTGAACTAGCTGCAATATCAGCTTTTTCTTTTTTAGTAACATTTCTTGATTAAAATTCTTAAAAACATGCTCCAATGCTCTATTCACCAAATCCTTGGGGTATTTTTGTGCTATAAACTTATTTTTTAAAAACTCGGATTGAACCTTAAAATCACTATCGGAAGAACAATTTTTCCTAATACGCATAAACTGACTTTTTGGAATGTTACAAAGCCATTTATCAAGATGGTTGCTGTTATAATGCACATAGCTGTTACTGTCTACTTTTTAAAAAAAAATTTTTGTATGAATTTCTCCATCAACAATAAAAAATGTCACATCTAGATAGTTAATAGCGGTTTTGTTAAAAACAAAAGTAAAATCAAGACCCCAGGGGTTATTTTTAAGCTCTGACATTAAAAATTCTGGAGGTTTAAAAGTTGTGTCCCAAATAAAAACCAGATCATCAATATAATGACCATAAAACACCATGCAATCAGTAAAAGCACTTTTATAGATAAAAGAATTCTCAAAGTGACCCCATTGCCGCACCGCGTGTCTGGCGGTACAGTTCACCCAAAAAAGTAAAATAATTATTTTTTAAAATAAACTTCATTCCAGACATTAAAAACTGTTTCTGTTTGTCCAATAGTCTCGGATCTGTATCCATAAATAATTTCATACTTTCAAGTCCAATTTCATGTTTGATATTTGTATATAGGGAGCATACATCAACTGTAACAAATACGTAACTATCTTTCCACTTAATATTTCTGATAAGTTTTATCACATGTGCAGAATCCTTAATGTAGCTCCTCAATTGGGTGACATGTAACTGCATAATGCTATCTATGTAGCTGGATAGATTTGAAGTTAGGGAACCAATACCCGAAATAATGGGGCGACCAGGGGGATTTGTAAGACTCTTGTGAATTTTGGGAATATGATACATAAAAGGTACGCTTGGATTTTTTATAGAGAGATACTTACTCTCATTCTCATTCAAGACACCATTATCAAAGGCATCCTTGATCATAGAGTTATAAGCTTTTTGCATTTCTGAAAAAGGGTCATTAGTTATTCTAGAATAGAACTCGTGGTCAGACAATATATTATATGCTTCTTTTATGTAGTCACCTCGGTCCTGCACCACTATACCACCTCCCTTATCTGCAGCTTTGATGACTATCTCCGTATTGTTTTTGAGTTTTAAAAGAGAAGCTTTCTCACCTGATGTTAGATTCCCACCTTTTTTCAATTTTACCTTAGAATTTTTTTCAATATTATTAAATTTTTTTAGTAGTAAATTAGAAAAAGTTTCCAAATGAGGACCCTTACTCTCTGTCGGATAAAATTTGCTTTTACTTTTAACATCCAAATGTAACCCTGTAGGTTCAGTTGTATTAGAGAGTTCTTCATTCTCATTAGTGTTATAGACACATTTTTTAATTTCATAATGTCTCTTTAAAGTGAGTTTTCTCACGAAACTATGAACATCCAAAAATATCTCAAGATTCTTACTCCCTGAATTTGGGCAATATGATAGACCTCTAGATAAAAGGGTTAAATCAGTTGTAGTCAATGCCAAAGAGGAAAGGTTAAAGACATTACTAGGTGTTGTTACTGATCGTTTTTGCCTTTTTTCCTTCCCCTTTCCTCTAGACCCTCTATATTTACTTTTCTTTTTAGTTGAGCCTTGCAGAAAAAATGAGGGATAGTTTTATTATTAGTAGCACCATATATATTAAGGGAGGATTTAGAGGTAGATAGAATGGAACTGTCCACCCTTGGAAGAAAAGGGACAGCTGCTGAACACCCTGCTCCTGAGTTGTCAATGATGACAGATGTGGAATTAGTAGGGGCAGTCGCAGCTGAGGTGGTGTCAGATTCCTTGTGTATTGAATTTATATTTCCATTCTTATTATTATTGCCAGTATTAATAGTTACATCATCTAAATAAATTAATGGTTCCTCTATTTGTGAAACTTCATGGATGGAAAGATTTAATAAATTCTCATCGATATCATTTTGGTATACATCATTGACATCAGAGGTTTTAATCTCTGGGTCATAAAGTGGTAATGTAAAGGAAGCTGACTCCCTTCTGTTCTTTAACACTAATTCTACAGATTCAGATAAGGGTTTGGAAATTTTTCCCTCAGTAGATTTCTCAAATTTTTCAATATTACTATCAATCAATTTAGTTAGATCCACAGTATGATCATTAGTGCTACCCAAATTTTTATTGGTATTGTTATTATTTCGGCTGGGATTTTTAGCACCCTCTGGGTAGGTTCCCCTCTGAGCATATTTACTGCTATTAACAAAAGTACGTGTGTAATTCTTAACCAATGAAGGGGTTAATACAGCAGGAGTAACCTCCATATTTTCACCCTCAATATGGGTATGTCCACTAAAATTAGGACAAAAATCGGTACGATCTCTAGTCAGTTTTTTAGACTTCCTGATAATAGCATCGTGTTCAATTTTAGTTACGTTGGTAGCAATACTAGAATTTATATTTCCATATAAAGGATGGCTTTTAAACCTTAACAGTTCATTGCTGATCTTTTCCACCCTTCTAGTTGCTTGTTCAGCAAGGGTGGTTCTTTTTTTATATAGGCAGCCTACAATTCTATGCATACAGTCGGATAAAATTGTATTCCATTCAATATTTAAATCTTTGTCCGTGGCGAACGGACATCTAAGGTCTATACGTAATCCCCGTGGACATAAGTGTTCATCTATATAAATATCAAGAAACCTTGCATCCAGGCTTTGATGTATTTCTTCCTTAATGTTCTCCTCCAAATTGTGAAACAATTTCTTCATAAGATTAGTATCTTCCTCTGAGAAATCCTGGGTGGCGGTAGTATCTGTCGGCATGGTAGTTTTAGATCCAACTGTCTGCAGGATCAGACGTTCTCTGGATAAGAGACGGTGCTGGAAGTATTCCATTGGTGTAAGTGGATCACAGCAGGAGGCAGCACTTGTGGGCGGTAGAATCACCTTAAGCAGGAGGCCCGGCCGGGAGTCTCCAGCTATAACTGAAATAAAAAAAAAAAACACAAGGCGCCCCCAATGTGTCTCACTATATTTGAAAGAATACAATCCTTTGCGGGAAATGTGCTCACCTATTTCAGTTGTGAACTAAATTTTATCCGACAGAGAGTAAGGGTCCTCATTTGGAAACTTTTTCTAATTTACTACTAAAAAAATTTAATAATATTGAAAAAAATTCTAAGGTAAAATTGAAAAAAGGTGGGAATCTAACATCAGGTGAGAAAGCTTCTCTTTTAAAACTCAAAAACAATACGGAGATAGTCATCAAAGCTGCAGATAAGGGAGGTGGTATAGTGGTGCAGGACCGAGGTGACTACATAAAAGAAGCATATAATATATTGTCTGACCACGAGTTCTATTCTAGAATAACTAATGACCCTTTTTCAGAAATGCAAAAAGCTTATAACTCTATGATCAAGGATGCCTTTGATAATGGTGTCTTGAATGAGAATGAGAGTAAGTATCTCTCTATAAAAAATCCAAGCGTACCTTTTATGTATCATATTCCCAAAATTCACAAGAGTCTTACAAATCCCCCTGGTCGCCCCATTATTTCGGGTATTGGTTCCCTAACTTCAAATCTATCCAGCTACATAGATAGCATTATGCAGTTACATGTCACCCAATTGAGGAGCTACATGAAGGATTCTGCACATGTGATCAAACTTATCAGAAATATTAAGTGGAAAGATAGTTACGTATTTGTTACAGTTGATGTATGCTCCCTATATACAAATATCAAACATGAAATTGGACTTGAAAGTATGAAATTATTTATGGATACAGATCCGAGACTATTGGACAAACAGAAACAGCTTTTAATGTCTGGAATGGAGTTTATTTAAAAAAATAATTATTTTACTTTTTTGGGTGAACTGTACCGCCAGACACGCGGTGCGGCAATGGGATCACGGGTAGCACCTACATATGCTAATTTATTTATGGGTCACTTTGAGAATTCTTTTATCTATAAAAGTGCTTTTACTGATTGCATGGTGTTTTATGGTCGTTATATTGATGATCTGGTTTTTATTTGGGACACAACTTTTAAACCTCCAGAATTTTTAATGTCAGAGCTTAAAAATAACCCCTGGGGTCTTGATTTTACTTTTGTTTTTAACCCCTTCATGACCCAGCCTATTTTGACCTTAATGACCTGGCCGTTTTTTGCAATTCTGACCAGTGTCCCTTTATGAGGTAATAACTCAGGAACGCTTCAACGGATCCTAGCGGTTCTGAGATTGTTTTTTCGTGACATATTGGGCTTCATGTTAGTGGTAAATTTAGGTCAATAAATTCTGCGTTTATTTGTGATAAAAACGGAAATTTGGCGAAAATTTTGAAAATTTCGCAATTTTCACATTTTGAATTTTTATTCTGTTAAACCAGAGAGTTATGTGACACAAAATAGTTAATAAATAACATTTCCCACATGTCTACTTTACACCAGCACAATTTTGGAAACAAAATTTTTTTTTGCTAGGAAGTTATAAGAGTTAAAATTTGACCAGCGATTTCTCATTTTTACAACGAAATTTACAAAACCTTTTTTTTTAGGGACCACCTCACATTTGAAGTCAGTTTGAGGGGTCTATATGGCTGAAAATACCCAAAAGTGACACCATTCTAAAAAATGCACCCCTCAAGGTGCTCAAAACCACATTCAAGAAGTTTTTTAACCCTTCAGGTGCTTCACAGCAGCAGAAGCAACATGGAAGGAAAAAATGAACATTTAACTTTTTAGTCACAAAAATTATCTTTTAGCAACATTTTTTTTATTTTCCCAATGGTACAAGGAGAAACTGAACCACGAAAGTTGTTGTCCAATTTGTCCTGAGTACGCTGATACCTCATATGTGGGGGTAAACCACTGTTTGGGCGCACGGCAGGGCTTGGAAGGGAAGGAGCGCCATTTGACTTTTTGAATGAAAAATTGGCTCCACTCTTTAGCGGACACCATGTCACGTTTGGAGAGCCCCCGTGTGCCTAAAAATTGGAGCTCCCCCACAAGTGACCCCATTTTGGAAACTAGACGCCCCAAGGAACTTATCTAGATGCATAGTGAGAACTTTGAACCCCCGGGGGCTTCACAAATTGATCCGTAAAAATGAAAAAGTACTTTTTTTTCACAAAAAAATTCTTTTAGCCTCAATTTTTTTCATTTTCACATGGGCAACAGGATAAAATGGATCCTAAAATTTGTTGGGCAATTTCTCATGAGTACACCGATACCTCACATGTGGGGGTAAACTACTGTTTGGGCACATGGTAAGGTTCGGAAGGGAAGGAGCGCCATTTGACTTTTTGAATGAAAAATTATCTCCATCGTTAGCGGACACCATGTCGTGTTTGGAGAGCCCCCGTGTGCCTAAACATTGGAGCTCCCCCACAAATGACCCCATTTTGGAAACTAGACCCCCCAAGGAACTTATCTAGATGCATATTGAGCACTTTAAACCCTCAGGTGCTTCACAAATTGATCTGTAAAAATGAAAAAGTACTTTTTTTTTCACAAAAAAATTCTTTTCGCCTCAGTTTTTCATTTTCACATGGGCAATAGGATAAAATGAATCCTAAAATTTGTTGGGCAATTTCTCCCGAGTACGCCGATATTTCATATGTGGGGGTAAACCACTGTTTGGGCACACGGCAGGGCTCGGAAGGGAAGGCGCGCCATTTGACTTTTTGAATGGAAAATTAGCTCCAATTGTTAGCGGACACCATGTCGCGTTTAGAGAGCCCCTGTGTGCCTATGCATTGGAGCTCCCCCACAAGTGACCCCATTTTGGAAACTAGACCCCCCAAGGAACTTATCTAGATGCATATTGAGCACTTTAAACCCCCAGGTGCTTCACAGAAGTTTATAATGCAGAGCCATGAAAATAAAAAATAATTTTTCTTTCCTCAAAAATGATTTTTAGCCTGGAATTTCCTATTTTGCCAAGGGTAATAGGAGAAATTGGACCGCAAATGTTGTTGTCCAGTTTGTCCTGAGTACGCTGATACCCCATATGTGGGGGTAAACCACTGTTTGGGCGCACGGCAGGGCTCGGAAGGGAAGGCACGCCAATTGGCTTTTTAAATGGAAAATTAGCTCCAATCATTAGCGGACACCATGTCACGTTTGGAGAGCCCCTGTGTGCCTAAACATTGGAAATCCCCCACATATGACCCCATTTTGGAAACTAGACCCCCAAAGGAACTAATCTAGATGTGTGGTGAGGACTTTGAACTTCCAAGTGCTTCACAGAAGTTTATAACGCAGAGCCATGAAAATAAAATAAAAATTTTATTTTCTCTAAAATGATTTTTTAGCCTGCAATTTATTGTTTTCCCAAGGGTAACAGGAGAAATTTGACCCCAAAAGTTGTTGTACAGTTTCTCCTGAGTACACTGATACCCCATATGTGGGGGTAAACCACAGTTTGGGCACATGTCGGGGCTCGGAAGTCAAGTAGTGACATTTTGAAATGCAGACTTTGATGGAATGCTCTGCGGGCGTTACGTTGCGTTTGCAGAGCCCCTGATGTGGCTAAACAGTAGAAACCCCCCACAAGTGACCCCATTTTAGAAACTAGACCCCGAAAGGAACTTATCTAGATGTGAGGTGAGCACTTTGAACCCCCAAGTGCTTCACAGAAGTTTATAACACAGAGCAGTGAAAATAATAAATACGTTTTCTTTCCTCAAAAATAATTTTTTAGCCCAGAATTTTTTATTTTCCCAAGGGTTACAGGAGAAATTGGACCCCAAAAGTTGTTGTCCAGTTTCTCCTGAGTACGCTGATACCCCATATGTGGGGGTAAACCACTGTTTGGGCACACGTCGGGGCTCAGAAGGGAAGTAGTGACTTTTGAAATGCAGACTTTGATGGAATGGTCTGCGGGCGTCACGTTGCGTTTGCAGAGCCCCTGGTGTGCCTAAACAGTAGAAACCCCCCACAAGTGACCCCATTTTGGAAACTAGACCCCCCAAGGAACTTATCTAGATATGTGGTGAGCACTTTGAACCCCCAAGTGCTTCACAGACGTTTACAACGCAGAGCCGTGAAAATAAAAAATCATTTTTCTTTCCTCAAAAATGATGTTTTAGCAAGCAATTTATTATTTTCTCAAGGGTAACAGGAGAAATTGGACCCCAGTAATTGTTGCCCAGTTTGTCCTGAGTACGCTGATACCCCATATGTGGGGGTAAACCACTGTTTGGGCACATGTCGGGGCTCGGAAGTCAAGTAGTGACGTTTTGAAATGCAGACTTTGATGGAATGGTCTGCGGGCGTCACGTTGCGTTTGCAGAGCCCCTGGTGTGCCTAAACAGTAGAAACCCCCCACAAGTGACCCCATTTTGGAAACTAGACCCCCCAAGGAACTTATCTAGATATGTGGTGAGCACTTTGAACCCCCAAGTGCTTCACAGACGTTTACAACGCAGAGCCGTGAAAATAAAAAATCATTTTTCTTTCCTCAAAAATGATGTTTTAGCAAGCAATTTTTTATTTTCTCAAGGGTAACAGGAGAAATTGGACCCCAGTAATTGTTGCCCAGTTTGTCTTGAGTACACTGATACCCCATATGTGGGGGTAAACCACTGTTTGGGCACACGTCGGGGCTCGGAAGGGAAGGAGCACCATTTGACTTTTTGAATAAAAGATTGGCTGGAATCAATGGTGGCGCCATGTTGCGTTTGGAGACCCCCTGATGTGCCTAAACAGTGGAAACCCCTCAATTCTAACGCCAACACACCCCTAACCCTTATCCCAACTGTAGCCGTAACCCTAACCACAACCCTAACCGCAACACACCCCTAACCACAACCCTAACCCCAACACACCCCTAACCCTAACCACAACCCTAATTCCAACCCAACCCTAACCCTAAGGCTATGTACCCACGTTGCGGATTCGTGTGAGATTTTTCCGCACCATTTTTGAAAAATCCGCGGGTAAAAGGCACTGCGTATTACCTGCGGATTTACTGCGGATTTCACCTGCGGATTCCTATTGAGGAATAGGTGTAAAACGCTGCGGAATCCGCACAAAGAATTGACATGCTGCGGAAAATACAACGCAGCGTTTCCGTGCGGTATTTTCCGCACCATGGGCACAGCGGATTTGGTTTTCCATAGGTTTACATGGTACTGTAAACCTGATGGAACACTGCTGCGGATCCGCAGCGGCCAATCCGCTGCGGATCCGCAGCCAAATCCGCACCGTGTGCACATAGCCTAATTCTAAAGGTATGTGCACACGCTTCGGAAAACGCTGCGGATCCGCAGCAGTTTCCCATGAGTTTACATTTCAATGTAAACCTATGGGAAACAAAAATCGCTGTACACATGCTGCGGAAAAACTGCACGGAAACGCAGCGGTTTACATTCCGCAGCATGTCACTTCTTTCTGCGGATTCCACAGCGGTTTTACAACTGCTCCAATAGAAAATCGTAGTTGTAAAACCGCAGTGAAATGCGCAGAAAAACCGCGGTAAATCTGCCATAAATCCGCAGCGGTTTAGCACTGCGGATTTATCAAATCCGCTGCGGAAAAATCCGCAGAGGACCAGAATACGTGTGCACATACCGAAACCCTAACCCTAGCCCTAACCCTAACCCTACCCCTAACCCTACCCCTAGCCCTACCCCTAGCCCTAACCCTAGCCCTAACCCTACCCCTAACCCTACCCCTAACCCTACCCCTACCCCTACCCCTACCCCTAACCCTACCCCTAACCCTAACCCTAGTTCTAACTCCAACCTTAGTGAAAAAAAAAAAAAATTCTTTATTTTATTATTGTCCCTATCTATGGGGGACAAATGGGGGGGGTCATTTACTGTTTTTTTATTTTGACCACTGTGATAGATTATATCACAGTGATCAAAATTCACATTGGAACGAATCTGCCGGCCGGCAGATTCGGCGGGCGCACTGCGCATGCGCCCGCCATTTTGGAACATGGCGGCGCCCGGGGAAGAAGACGGACGGACCCCGCCAGGATCGGTAAGTATAAGGGGGGGAGATCAGGGCACAGGGGGGGGAGATCAGGGCACGGGGGGGGCGTCGGAGCACGGGGGGGGAGGGATCGGAGCATGGGGGAGAGTGATCGGTGTGCGGGCGGGTGGATCGGTGTGCAGGGGGGGTGGATCGGTGTGCAGGGGGGGTGGATCGGTGTGCAGGGGGGGTGGATCGGTGTGCAGGGGGGGTGGATCGGAGCACGGGGGGGGATCGGAGTGCGGGGGGGTTTGATTGGAGCACGGGGGGGTGTGATTGGAGCACGGGGGGAGCGGACAGGAGGACGGGGGAGCGGAGCACAGGACGGAGGGGAGCGGGCCACAGATCGGGGGGCTGGGGGGGCGATCGGTGGGGTGGGGTGGGGGCACATTAGTATTTCCAGCCATGGCCGATGATATTGCAGCATCGGCCATGGCTGGATTGTAATATTTCACCATTTTTTTAGGTGAAATATTACAAATCGCTCTGATTGGCAGTTTCACTTTCAACAGCCAATCAGAGCGATCGTAGCCACGAGGGGGTGAAGCCACCCCCCCTGGGCTAAACTACCACTCCCCCTGTCCCTGCAGATCGGGTGAAATGGGAGTTAACCCTTTCACCCGGTCTGCAGGGACGCGATCTTTCTGTGACACAGCATATGCGTCACAGGTCGGATTGGCACCGACTTTCATGACGCATACGCTGTGTCACAGGTCGGGAAGGGGTTAACAAAACCGCTATTAACTATCTAGATGTGACATTTTTTATTGTTGATGGAGAAATTCATACAAAAATTTTTTTTTAAAAAGTAGACAGTAACAGCTATGTGCATTATAACAGCAACCATCTTGATAAATGTAACATAGTAACATAGTAACATAGTTAGTAAGGCCAAAAAAAGACATTTGTCCATCCAGTTCAGCCTATATTCCATCATAATAAATATCCAGATCTACGTCCTTCTACAGAACCTAATAATTGTATGATACAATATTGTTCTGCTCCAGGAAGACATCCAGGCCTCTCTTGAACCCCTCGACTGAGTTCGCCATCACCACCTCCTCAGGCAAGCAATTCCAGATTCTCACTGCCCTAACAGTAAAGAATCCTCTTCTATGTTGGTGGAAAAACCTTCTCTCCTCCAGACGCAAAGAATGCCCCCTTGTGCCCGTCACCTTCCTTGGTATAAACAGATCCTCAGCGAGATATTTGTATTGTCCCCTTATATACTTATACATGGTTATTAGATCGCCCCTCAGTCATCTTTTTTCTAGACTAAATAATCCTAATTTCGCTAATCTATCTGGGTATTGTAGTTCTCCCATCCCCTTTATTAATTTTGTTGCCCTCCTTTGTACTCTCTCTAGTTCCATTATATCCTTCCTGAGCACTGGTGCCCAAAACTGGACACAGTACTCCATGTGCGGTCTAACTAGGGATTTGTACAGAGGCAGTATAATGCTCTCATCATGTGTATCCAGACCTCTTTTAATGCACCCCATGATCCTGTTTGCCTTGGCAGCTGCTGCCTGGCACTGGCTGCTCCAGGTAAGTTTATCATTAACTAGGATCCCCAAGTCCTTCTCCCTGTCAGATTTACCCAGTGGTTTCCCGTTCAGTGTGTAATGGTGATATTGATTCCCTCTTCCCATGTGTATAACCTTACATTTATCATTGTTAAACCTCATCTGCCACCTTTCAGCCCAAGTTTCCAACTTATCCAGATCCATCTGTAGCAGAATACTATCTTCTCTTGTATTAACTGCTTTACATAGTTTTGTATCATCTGCAAATATTGATATTTTACTGTGTAAACCTTCTACCAGATCATTAATGAATATGTTGAAGAGAACAGGTCCCAATACTGACCCCTGCGGTACCCCACTGGTCACAGCGACCCAGTTAGAGACTATACCATTTATAACCACCCTCTGCTTTCTATCACTAAGCCAGTTACTAACCCATTTACACACATTTTCCCCCAGACCAAGCATTCTCATTTTGTGTACCAACCTCTTGTGCGGCACGGTATCAAACGCTTTGGAAAAATCGAGATATACCACGTCCAATGACTCACCGTGGTCCAGTCTATAGCTTACCTCTTCATAAAAACTGATTAGATTGGTTTGACAGGAGCGATTTCTCATAAACCCATGCTGATATGGAGTTAAACAGTTATTCTCATTGAGATAATCCAGAATAACATCCCTCAGAAACCCTTCAAATATTTTACCAACAATAGAGGTTAGACTTACTGGCCTATAATTTCCAGGTTCACTTTTAGAGCCCTTTTTGAATATTGGCACCACATTTGCTATGCGCCAGTCCTGCGGAACAGACCCTGTCGCTATAGAGTCACTAAAAATAAGAAATAATGGTTTATCTATTACATTACTTAGTTCTCTTAGTACTCGTGGGTGTATGCCATCCGGACCCGGAGATTTATCTATTTTAATCTTATTTAGCCGGTTTCGCACCTCTTCTTGGGTTAGATTGGTGACCCTTAATATAGGGTTTTCATTGTTTCTTGGGATTTCACCTAGCATTTCATTTTCCACCGTGAATACCGTGGAGAAGAAGGTGTTTAATATGTTAGCTTTTTCCTCGTCATCTACAACCATTCTTTCCTCACTATTTTTTAAGGGGCCTACATTTTCAGTTTTTATTCTTTTACTATTGATATAGTTGAAGAACAGTTTGGGATTCCAAAAAGTCAGTATATGCGTATTAGGAAAAATTGTTCTTCCGATAGTGATTTTAAGGTTCAATCCGAGTTTTTAAAAAATAAGTTTATAGCACAAAAATACCCCAAGGATTTGGTGAATAGAGCATTGGAGCATGTTTTTAAGAATTTTAATCAAGAAATGTTACTAAAAAAAGAAAAAGCTGATATTGCAGCTAGTTCAGAAGAATTTACCTGTAGTTTTTTAACCACATTCAGCACAGACCACAAATTCATTAAAAAATCTATTAAT
The DNA here is from genome assembly GCF_032444005.1 of Ranitomeya imitator. Lineage (NCBI taxonomy): Eukaryota > Metazoa > Chordata > Amphibia > Anura > Dendrobatidae > Ranitomeya > Ranitomeya imitator. Next base: position 51,699,855 of record NC_091283.1, read on the forward strand.
GAGTTGTGGTACATAGTGAGAGAGGATAATATACTGGGAAAGTTGGTGCCGCAACATCCCAAAATTATTTTTAGGAGAGCACCCAGTTTGAAAAATAAACTAGCACCCAGCAGACTTTTGATGAATGCAAAAAATTATCTGCTTCACAAAAACCAGGGATTTTCAAATGTTTTCACAAAAAATGTTTGTGCTGTGGCAATATAGCACATACTAGTACAGCATTTAAACATTCTTCCTTTCCTCACCCTTTTCCAATCAGCTACCATTTCACTTGCACCACTTCTTATGTTATTTATATTATCACTTGTCCATGCAACAAGATATATGTTGGTAGGACAATACAACCACTTCACCTCCGCATGAATTCTCATCGACATAATATCAAAATAGGTTACCTTAAACATGGTCTTTCCAAACACTTCAGTATTTCACATAATTGCAATCTTTCACTATTTCGAGTTCACCCCATTGATCACGTTCCTGCACATGTCTTTAATCGCATACAATCACTTAATAAGAAAGAGCTTTTTTGGATATACACTTTGAATTCCCTTGAGCCTGAAGGGCTAAATGTAATGTCAGATATTCTTTGACTTGTTTTTTTTTTTTTATTTAAATATTAAATGTCAATTAAGAATTAATGTTATTAATTTATAAAAAGTTATTTGCCAAGATTTTATGTACCATATATATGTTTTAAATCTTACCTTTTGTATTATAGTATAAGTGCCTTGGTGCCCCTCCCCTTCCTTTTGTCTTATGTATAAATACACCCTGTACTGTGCTATGTATTATATGCCCTGAAGAAGAGAGTAAGAAAGCTCTTGAAACGCGTAGGCTTCAATAAAAAACCTAAAATCTACCTCGTGAGCGCGGTCTTCAGTTCGCCCAAGACTACTACCCTCAATATCCTTTTGGATTTTTGTGGAGACCTGCTGCTACGGTTATGCCTTCATGGGAGTTGTGACCTTTGGTTCACAACTGAAATAGGTGAGCACATTTCCCGCAAAGGATTGTATTCTTTCAAATATAGTGAGACACATTGGGGGCGCTGTTGTGAATTCTGTGGCTGAGTTCACTTCTGTGGTCACAAGTGGTATTGCAGTCTCTGGGCTTCCTCCCTCAGGTGTTTTGGTGAGCTCGTTGGCTGCCTTGCTATTTAGCTCCACCTGAGTCTGTCTTCCTTGCTCCTTGTCAATGTTCCAGTGTTGGATCTGAGCTACTGCATCTTTCCTTGGGCCTGCTGCTCTGCTAGATAAGTGCTTCTAGTTTGTTTTCTGTTTTTTTCTGTCCAGCTTGCAATTGTCTTTTGCTGGAAGCTCTGAGAAGCAGAGGGGTGCACCGCCGTGGTGTTAGTTCGGCACGGTGGGTCTTTTTGCCCCTTTGCGTGGTTTTCGTTTTAGGGTTTTTTGTAGACTGCATAGTTCTCTTTGCTATCCTCGCTCTGTCTAGAATATCGGGCCTCACTTTGCTGAATCTATTTCATTCCTACGTTTGTCTTTTCATCTTGCTAACAGTCATTATATGTGGGGGGCTGCCTATTCCTTTGGGGTATTTCTCTGAGGTAAGTCAGGCTTGTATTTCTATCTTCAGGCTAGTCAGCTCCTCAGGCAGTGCCGAGTTGCATAGGTAGTTGTTAGGCGCAATCCACTGCTGCTTATAGTTGTGTGAGGATAGATCAGGTACTGCAGTCTACAGAGATTCCACGTCTCAGAGCTCGTCCTATTGTTTTTGGTTATTGCCAGATCTCTGTATGTGCGCTGATTACTGCACGCTGTGTTGCCTGATTGCCAGCCATAACAGGGCGCCTTGTGTTTTTTTTCTTTATCACCGATTCTAGGGTGGCAGACTGGGCGGTGGAGGCACGTGACATCTGGGACCGCACACAGGATGCCATCCGGGCCTCCAAGGAGAGAATGAGGGTTTCGGCTGATACACACCGGCGCCCCGCTCCGGTCTTTGCTCCTGGCGACTTAGTGTGGCTCTCCGCCTGTAACATCAGGCTGCGAGTTGAGTCCACTAAGTTTGCTCCTCGCTGCATTGGCCCGTTTAAGGTTCTGGAACAGGTCAACCCTGTGGTCTACCGTTTGGCTATTCCTCCACGCCTTGGTATCACCGATACTTTTCACGTTTCCCTCTTAAAGCCCGTTCGTTTGTCCCTGTTTTCTGAGTCATCTGCTGGGACATCGGGTTCATCCACGGATGAGTTTGAGGTGAATGCTATTGTGGGGTGCAAGGTGGTACGTGGCAAGAAATTTTATCTGGTGGACTGGAAAGGTCACGGCCCAAAGGATAGAACCTGGGAGCCTGTGGAGCACATTCGGGCCCCACTGCTTATTGCAGCTTTTGAGCGTAGTGAGGCTCAAGGAGGGGGGCCCTAGGAGGGGGGGGTAATGTTAGGAGTCGAGTTTCCTCTGCTGCACAGGAGGAATCTCAATCCGTGCCTGCTGCGGTCTCCCATTCTGCATCGGCCGCAGTGGGGTCTGCTCAGCGGAGGCGTCGCTCCCAGCATGTTGCTGGGACTGATTCTGTGCAGAGGGTTACTACTGCCTTTTCTGGCTCTCCTGTTGTACCCTGCACTGATCTGCGGCGAGCAGGCTTCTCTGGGACTAAGTCCTTATTTTCACACACCGAGCATGCCCAGGGCAAGATCTCCCGTTGGAGATCGAGGGTCACATGCTCAGGTACTGCAGCACATTCCATTGGTCCTCCAGGAAGGTCCTGAAAGGGCAAAGCTTCGGTAGCAGCTTCCTGTGCTGCAACTATATAAACTGCGCATGACCGCACGGCCGAGCGCTAGTATTGTCTTGTAAATATGTGTGTGTGTTGTGAGTGAAAGTCGCTCTTTAAATAACCCTCCCTATTGGATGACTGTTCGCGGAAGGTGTATGTTTGCTATCTAGCGCCCGACTTATCCAACAGCACGTAACACACATTACAGCTACCAGTTGCTGTGTCCGCCAGTACGGCGCCGTGCGCTTGCTCTGCGCTTTCCTGACCCAAGCCTGGGTGGTTAGTGGCGTCCGTCAGTGCGGCACCGCACGCACTCTTGTGCCTTTATATCATTATTTATGTTCCTCTGACACCCCAGTTGCGGTGTCGAGTGCATGGGGTCTTCTGAACTCAAATCCTCAGTCTCGGGTTTGAGATTAGTGACTCCTTGCTTGCGCTCTATGTGCGGTACCGCGGTCCTGTGACGCAACAGGGTCGCTTCCTTCACACAGGGTGAAGTTAACCCATGTGTGTATTCTTATAGTACCGCCATATAGTCCGTCTTTACTAGCAGCAGGGTTTTTACCTGCACGGTGGACCTCGGACTGCGAACGCACCTAGTTCCATTTCATCTTGTACTTGGTGCGTTCCGCCAGTCCTTAACATCTCTTTTCTCAATTTCCATGAATCTGAAATTCCAATTGTAAAAAAATTAAGTCAATGCTTTACGTTAGTTATTATAAGGTCATTGGTTAAGGTTCTTGTGTGTCTAAACCTCAGTTGTCGTTCATCCTTACAGAACGTATCCATCAAGAGATCGACAAAGTCATTGGAAGGGACAGGGCTCCATGTGTCGAGGATCGATCTCATATGCCCTATATGGATGCTGTAATCCATGAGATTCAAAGATATATTGACCTCATACCAATGGGATCTCCACGCAAAGTAATCCGTGATGTGACATTTAGAGATTTCCATATTCCAAAGGTAAAACTGCACTTTTGTGTGTTCACTGGTAGACGGCAAGTAATATGGATCATGCCACAACTAAAATGCAGCTCAATACTATTAGGAGTCCCAAAAATTAATTTACAAAAATGGTTGTAATAGTTAATGTTTATGTAATTTTATTGTTTTTCTAGGGTACCAGTGTCTTCCCAATGCTCAGTTCTGTTCTCCATGATCCGAAACAGTTTAGATACCCGAATCAGTTCAATCCAGGACATTTCCTGGATGAAAATGGTAAGTTTAGTCGGAACGATGGATTTATGCCATTTTCTTCAGGTAAAAGCTAAAACGTTGAGTATTAACAGGATTGAGTCCTTTATAGTTATGGGTGGGTTGATGATTTGAAATGGGCTTAAATATTTTGTAGTTATTGCTAACAATTTAGACTGGATTAGTTGACCCTGTGCGTTTGGAAACCAAGAGATGCAACCAAAACAAAGTAAAAGATCATTTTTGTGCCTTCTGATTTATTAGAGGGTAAATCCTCATTCATAGACTCCATCAATATCTGCTTTAATTTGCATCTCCTACTCTTCTTGACCCAGGATTTTAGCTCATTACCTCAACAAGTACCGTATTTGACATTGTGTCATGTTTCTTTCCAAAGCAAATGAATTTCCTGCAAAAAATAATGATACCATATAAATACATAAGCATTGTTTTTTTATGAAATGATTCAAGTTACATGAAGATGCATTAAAAAAGTGAACTTTTCAATAAGAAGATGAAGGATAATTCTGAACAATTTATGGGATTTACAAGGTCAATAACTCAAGTTATAAGAGTGATAACTCAATATCATTTTATGGATCAGCAAATACAAAAGGAAAACAAGTCCAAAATGTATCCAAAACCACATATAAACCCAAATTAAAGTCAGTTTCACATGTTCATGTTTCCAGAATATGTGGCATCCGCTTTTTTCTCACGAATCTCACACGTACCCAATATAACCTATGGTCCTTTTCTGGCAGCAAGCCATGACAAAGACCAATGCAAGCCTATGTGTCCATGAAAAAAAACATACAGCACACAGATGGAATCCATGCGCCATCCGTGTTCTGTCCGTGTTTAACATTGCTAAGTATAAGAGAAACTTTGAAATTTCTTTCTTCCTTTATCTATAGCGGAAAAACACCGATGGCCGCACTGATGATAAAAATGGACACGTGGAAGACACGCCAATGGAAAACACTGATGGCACTAGTACTGTTTTTTTCACGTATGTGTTATATACCGACGTGTGAAGAAAGTCTAGAATCTAAGTGAATTATAGACACCTAACCCAAAAGTAGAAATTAGCCTTTTTCTGGACAGAAGGAAGATTGGTATTAGCAAGATGTTAAATGTTCCTGGTTTAGGCTTTAAAATGTTGGCAAGTAAGTCAGAAAGTTAATTAATAGCAGAACAAAATTGCCTAAACTATCTTCCAAGACTGGAAAAACTTCCTGATCTCAGGTGACCTGTGCTGCAAAGATAACATCTGTCAGCCCAGTAATCATAAGCTGAGCCTGGGATACTAGAGGGTAAGGAAATTCACACAGGTCCTTTCCATGGCCAGAGACTATTGACATGGACCATGGACTGGGGTCGCTCAAAGCAATCCGCTCATCTCTACTCATGAGCTTTCTCACTCATCAGTTTGACGTGTAAAATGTTCATTTTAACATCAGGAGTTTACAGCTATCCAGACATAGGTAATCAAAGAAAAAAAAAACAGCCCCAATAGCTCTAAAAAATGTATTTAGTAATGTATAAATTTAGTTTTTCGTTTTTTTTTATTTTTGCACTGTCACATTTTTAACCTTTACTTATGAGATCTAAAACTGTTTAGGTGTACATACAGCAAGTTGTTGATTTATTCAATTATTCCTTTACCTTCCAGGAAAACGGATCTGTCTGGGAGAAAATCTTTCAAGGATGGAGCTCTTCCTGTTTTTCACCACCATTCTACAGAACTTTAACCTCCGGTCACCTGTGGACAAAGATGAACTAGACTTGACACCTACAATAAGTGGATTTGGACATTATCCTCAATATTATGAGTTGGCCTTCATCCCTCATTAATTGATTCCAAACTTTTTTTTTTATTTTATTACATCTATTTCTACTTTTGGCATTTCCAAGTTCCAAATAAATTATAATCAAATTACTAATACTTACCAGTCTTTATTGGCAATAGTTTTTCTTTAACTCAAAAAAAAAAAAAAATATTTTTTTTCTTAAATTTGTGTCAATGCACATAAATCAGTGTCTGATCAAAGAACTAGGTCAAGATTTATCTCATGCCAAAAATGTAGGCCTCATCCACATGGACAAGCTACACATCTGTTTTGCATATTTCCATAATACAAACCCAAGGTTTGCCATCAGGGCATTACTGTCCTTTCTGGCATATGGGGCTTGGCAAGAAAAGAGGCTCTATATGGGTATAACTTGACGATTGGTGGAGCAGTTTAGTATACATTTTTTATAGGCTGAACTGGATGGACAAATGTCTTTTTTCGGCCTTACTAACTATGTTACTATGTTACATTTTTTTACAAAAAAACATATCAACTAAATACCCTGTTTTTTCCATCTTTTGACTAGCACTTGCTTATTACTGTGATTTTTTTTTAACAACAGAGTTTTTTTGACTTCACTGTGCTCTTTTGTGTCTTCAAGTTTTTTGTTGGTGTGTGAACAGGTTCCTACAGACTTGTTCATTGTGCAAGTAGCCCATGTGTTTCTGGTTCTGTAATTGTTCTCTTGTTTCTACAAGACTAGGGAGTCCACCACTCCTAATGGGTCATTTGCATTCAGCTGTTCCATCCAGCTTGGTCACATAAAAATTCCCTCTCTGAACCCTGCTTATACAGGTACTATACAGGTGATCAGGTTTTTAAATACATCAGATAGGGATTACATATAATAGGTAGGACTGCTCTATATGGGTATACCTTGACGATTGGTGGAGCAGCTTAGTATACATTTTTTTGCAAAAAAAGTATCCCCTATCAACTAAATACCCTGTTTTTTTCCATCTTTTGACTAGCACTTGCCTATTATTGTGATTTTTTTTATACAACAGAGTATTTTTGACCTCACTGTGCTCTTTTGTGTCTTCAAGTTTCTTGGTGGTGTGTGAACAGGTTCCTACAGACTTGTTCATTGTGCAAGTAGCCCATGTGTTTCTGGTTCAAGAAAAGAGGCCCAGTTTGTGCCCCCCTTCTCACTGGGCCCCAGAAGCAAGATTCAGCCATTTGCTCACTAACTCAAAATGCGTCCTGAGACGCACATTGAATTAAAATTTATTGCCATGCACTGGCACGGTATGGTATCCATAAGTCGGGGGTGCCTGGTACCAGCGCTGGCACTTGCCCCCTCTCCAATATTCACCTCTCCTCATAGCCTGTAGCTCTGGTCTCTTCCGCATCTTTTGACTATGATGTCTCACAGCAGTGGGCATGATGATGTCACTACAGGGTGCTGTCTGTGCTGAGCAGTACTGAGAGTCAGAAGGCACTGAGGTATCAGAACAGTGGCCAGCTGGGAATGCGAGAGGTGAGTATTTGATTTTTTTTATTGTATGTAGCAATGAATGGACCTAATTATACTGTATGGAGCAATAAATGGGGCTATTATACTGTATGAAGCAATAAATTGGGCCGTTATACTGTATGGAGCAATATATGGGGTCTTTATAGAACATGGAACAACATATGCGGTCATTATACAGTATGAAACATTATATGGGGCCATTATACTGTATGGAGCTATATATGGGGCCATTATACTGTATGTACAGAAATATATAGGGCCCATTATACTATATTGATCAATATATGGGGTCCATTATACTGCATGGAGCAATGTATGGGGATCATAATACTGTATGGAGCAATATATAGGGCCCATTATACTGTATGGAGCATTATGTGGGGGCCATTATACTGTATGGAGCATTATGTGGGGGCCATTATATGTTGAAAAGAGCAATATATGTGGCCCATTATACTGTATGGAGGACTATGTTATGAGCAAAATTCTGTATGAAAACTATGTGGTGCACGTAATTCTGTATGGAGCACCATGTGGTGTCCATAATAATGTGTTGAGCACTCTATGGTGCCCATAATACCGTATGGAGCACTATGTAGTACACATATTACTGTATAGGGGACTATGTGGTGCCCATAAAACTGTATGGGGGATTATACTGTCCAGTCTAAAATGAAAAGTCTGCAGTCACTCTGTTAGGTCTCGAGTTCCCGCTTCTGCACAGGGGGAATCTCGAGCCATCTCCGCTGTGGTCTCCCATTCTTATCCAGCCACAGTGGAGCCTGCTCAGCAGGGACGTCGGTCCCAGCGTCTTGCTCAGTCTCACTCTGTACAGAGAGTTACTGCTGCTTCTTCAGCTTCTGCCATTAAAGCCAGTGCTGGTCAGCAGCGAGCGGACTTCTCTGGGACTAAGTCCTTGTCTGCACACACTGAGCATGCCCAGGGCAAGATCTCCCGTTGGAGATCGAGGGTCATGTGCTCAGGCTCTGCAGCACATTCCATTGGTCCTCTTGGCAGGTCTCGGAAGGGCAAAGTTTCTGTGGCCACTTCCTGTGCTGCAACTATATAAACTGCGCATGACCGCACGGCCATGCGCTAGTGTACAATTGGTAATGTGTGTATGTTGTGAGTGCAAGTCGTCCTTGGATACCCCTACCCTATTGAATGTCTGTTCGCGGAAGGTGTATGGCTGCTATCTAGCGCCCGACTTATCCTACTGCACGAATCACACATTACAGCGTCCAGTTGCTGTGACCGCCAGTACGGCGCCGTGCACTTCCTTTGTGCTTTCCTTACCCAAGCCTGGGTGGTTAGTGGCGTTCGTCAGTGCGGCACCGCATGCACTCTTGTGCCTTAATATTGTTATATGGTTTCCTTACACACCCAGTTGCGGTGTTGTGCCAGCAAGGGTCTAATCGGACTTCAATCCTAGTTGGGCTTGAGTTCGCTGACTACTTGCTCGCGCTCTATGTGCGGCACCGTGGTCCTGTGACGCAACAGGATCGCTTCCTTCACGCTGGGTGAAGTTTAACCCACGTGTGTATACTTATGAGTACCGCCATATAGTCCGTCATTACCTGGCAGCAGGTTCCATCTCTGCACGGTGGACCCCGGGCTGCGAACGCACCATACTCTATCTGTCTTATTATTTGGTGCGTTCCGCTAGCCCTAACACACTCTGACTGCAGACTTATGAATCCCTTCAGAACACGTATTGCGTGCTGCAAGAATTCGCCAGTTTCTGAGTAAAATTTAATATTGATACTACAATTGATATTACTCATGTAATGTAAGAAGTAAGTGAAATCTTTGACCTCTTATTATGATTAAGGGTGTCCTGTACGCCAGAAACACATCAGTTTTTTAACCCTGTTTGTCGCTGGAAATGCCGGTCTCCCTCTTTTTTCCTTCTACTTTGGCATTGTACTATACCTATATTTCTTATCCGTGCATCATGAATCGTGATATGTGTTAAAGGGACTAAGACTCCTTTGTCCGAGGTCCACAAAAATCTAGTGCTGGCTCTGACATTAATAGTTAACAGCAGCCAGCTAATAGGAGGCTGGCAGCTGACGTCTGCACCTCAAACGGATGAGGAAGAGGACGCTGCTGGACTGGAGCCAGGTAAAGAGAAATGTTTTTTTCAATTTTTTTGTATGGTGTCAGGATGGTAGATCCTATGTGGCCTGGGGGCAGGATGAGAAAAGATATGAGGCCAGGATGGAATATCATATGGAGCTTTTGGGCAGGATGGGAGAACACATGGTGCCATGATGGTATATCATATGAGGGCAGGATTTTTTTGAACATATGGGGCCAGGATGGGATAAACATATGGGGGAAGGATGGAGACATATCGGGCCAGAATGGCTTATCATATGGGGACAGGATGGGAGAATAATGGGGCCAGGATAGGATATCATTTGGGGTCTGGTGGCAGGACAGGAGAACATATTGGGTCTGGGGCAGGATGGAGACATATGGGGCCAGAATGGGATATACAGTGGGTACGGAAAGTATTCAAACCCCTTTAAATTTTTCACTCTTTCTTTCATTGCAGCCATTTGGTAATTTCAAAAAAGTAAATTTTTTTCTCATTAATGAACACTCTGCACCCCATCTTGACTGAAAAAAAAGAAATGTAGAAATTTTTGCAAATTTATAAAAAAAAAAAACTGAAATATCACATGGTCATAAATATTCAGACCCTTTGCTCAGTATTGAGTAGAAGCACCTTATAAGCTAGTACAGCCATGAGTTGTCTTGGGAATGATGCAACAAGTTTTTGACACCTGGATTTGGGGATCCTCTGCCATTCTTCCTTACAGATCCTCTCCAGTTCCATCAGGTTGGATGGTGAGCGTTGGTGGATAGCCCATTTCAGGTCTCTCCAGAGATGATCAATTGGGTTTAGGTCAAGACTCTGGCTGGGCCAGTCAAGAATGGACACAGAGTTGTTCTGAAGCCACTCCTTTGTTATTTTAGCAGTGTGCTTATGGTGTTGTAGGAAGGTGAACCTTCGGCCAAGTCTGAGGTCCAGACCACTCTGGAAAAGGTTTTCATATAGGATATCTCTGTACTTGGCCGCATTCATGTTTCCTTCAATTGCAAACAGTCATCCTATCCCTGCATATGAAAAACACCCCCATATTACAAGGTAGGGGCCCTTATTTTCCCTGCTTATCTCTGGCCATTGCATTAAAGCAGCAAAGATAACAGGCTTTAAAAACAGGCTGGTAAATAGATATGGGAACAGAACAGAGCTTGCTCTATAAATATGGGTGCAGAACCAAACTTACTCCTGAGATATGGGAGCAGAACAGAGCTTACTGCAGAGATATGGGAGCAGAAACAAGCTTACTACAACGGTATGGGAACAGAACCGAGCTTAATACAAAGATAAGAGAGCAGAACCGAGCTTACTACAGAGATACAGTCATGGCCAAAAGTATTGACTGGCCAAAAGTATTGACACCCTTGCAATTCTGTCAGATAATACTCAGTTTCTTCCTGAAAATGAGTGCAAACACAAATTCTTTGTTATTATTATCTTCATTTAATTTGTCTTAAATGAAAAAACACAAAAAGAATTGTCCTAAAGCCAAATTGGATATAATTCCACACCAAACATAAAAAAGGGGGTGGACAAAAGTATTGGCACTGTTCGAAAAATCATGTGATGCTTCTGTAATTTGTGTAATTAACAGCACCTGTAACTTACCTGTGGCACCTAACAGGTGTTGGCAATAACTAAATCACACTTGCAGCCAGTTGACATGGATTAAAGTTGTCTCAACCTCTGTCCTGTGTCCTTGTGTGCACCACATTGAGCATGGAGAAAAGAAAGAAGACCAAAGAACTGTCTGAGGACTTGAGAAACCAAATTGTGAGGAAGCATGAGCAATCTCAAGGCTACAAGTCCATCTCCAATGACCTGAATGTTCTTGTGTTTACCGTGCGCAGTGTCATCAAGAAGTTTAAAGCCCATGGCACTGTAGCTAACCTCCCTAGATGTGGACGGAAAAGAAAAATTGACAAGAGATTTCAACGCAAGATTGTGCAGATGTTGGATAAAGAACATCGACTAACATCCAAACAAGTTCAAGCTGCCCTGCAGTCTGAGGGTACAACAGTGTCAACCCGTACTATCCGTCGGCGTCCGAATGAAAAGGGACTGTATGGTAGGAGACCCAGGAAGACCCCACTTCTTACCCCGAGACATAAAAAATCCAGGCTGGAGTTTGCCAAAACTTACCTGAAAAAGCCTAAAACGTTTTGGAAGAATGTTCTCTGGTCAGATGAGACAAAAGTAGAGCTTTTTGGGCAAATGCATCAACATAGTTTACAGGAGAAAAAAAGAGACATTCAAAGAAAAGAACACGGTCCCTACAGTCAAACATGGCGGAGGTTCCCTGATGTTTTGGGGTTGCTTTGCTGCCTCTGGCACTGGACTGCTTGACCGTGTGCATGGCTTTATGAAGTCTGAAGACTACCAACAAATTTTGCAGCATAATGTAGGACCCAGTGTGAGAAAGCTGGGTCTCCCTCAGAGGTCATGGGTCTTCCAGCTGGACAATGACACAAAATACACTTCAAAAAGCACTAGAAAATGGTTTGAGAGAAAAGCACTGGAGACTTCTAAGGTGGCCAGCAAAGAGTCCAGACTAGTGTTGAGCGATACCTTCCGATATTCAAATGTATCGGTATCGGATGGTATCGGCCGATATCCAAAAAATATCGGATATCGCCGATACCGATACCCGATACCAATGCAAGTCAATGGGACACAAATATCGGAAGTGATCCTGGATGGTTCCCAGGGTCTGAAGGAGAGGAAACTCTCCTTCAGGCCCTGGGATCCATATTCATGTAAAAAATAAAGAATAAAAATAAAAAATATGGATATACTCACCCCTCCGCTGGCCCCTGGCTGTCACCGCTGCAAGCGTCTGCCTCCGTTCCTAAGAATGCAGTGAGTGAAGGACCTTCGATGACGTCGCGGTCAGGTGACCGGTCACCTGACCGCTCACGTGACGTCATCGAAGGTCCTTCACTCACTGCATTCTTAGGAACGGAGGCAAACACTCGCAGCGGTGACAGCCAGGGTTCGTCGGAGGGGTGAGTATATCCATATTTTTTATTTTTATTCTTTTTTTTACATGAATATGGATCTCAGGGCCTGAAGGAGAGTCTCCTCTCCTCCAGACCCTGGGAACCATACGCACTGCACACGCCGAAGATGACTGGGAACACTTCTGATTCCGATTTCCGATATCCCAAAAATATCGGAACTCGGTATCGGAATTCCAATACAGCAAATATCGGCCGATACCCGATATTTGCAGTATCGGAATGCTCAACACTAGTCCAGACCTGAATCCCATAGAACACCTGTGGAGAGATCTAAAAATGGCAGTTTGGAGAAGGCACCCTTCAAATATCAGGGACCTGGAGAAGTTTGCCAAAGAAGAATGGTCTAAAATTCCAGCAGAGCATTGTAAGAAACTCATTGATTGTTACCGGATGTGGTTGGTCGCAGTTATTTTGGCTAAAGGTTGTGCAACCAAGTATTAGGCTGAGGGTGCCAATACTTTTGTCTGGCCCATTTTTGGAGTTTTGTGTGAAATGATCAATGTTTTGCTTTTTGCTTCATTCTGTTCTGTGTTTTTTCATTTAAGACAAGTTAAATGAAGATAATAATACCAAATAATTTGTGTTTGCAATCATTTTCAGGAAGAAAATGAGTATTATCTGACAGAATTGCAGGGGTGTCAATACTTTTGGCCATGACTGTATGGACCCAGAACCGAGATTACATCAGACATAGGGGAGCACAACCGAGCTTACTACCGAGATATGGAGCAGAACTGAGCTTACTACAGAAATATGGGAGCAGAACTGAGCTTACTACAGAAATATGGAAGCTGGAAGCTGAACAGAGCTTTCTCCAGAGATATGGGACCAGAACTGAGCATACTACAGAGATATGGAAGCAGAACTGAGCTTACTACAGAGATATGGGAGCAGAACTGAGCTTACTACAGAGATATGGGAGCAGAACCGTGTTCTTCAACAGAGATATGGGAGCAGAACCAAGCTTACCACAGAAATATAGGAGCAGAACCGAGCTTACTACAGAGATATGGGAACAGAACCCAGCTTACTAAAGAGCTATGGGAGTAGAATCGAGCTTACTACAGAGATATGGGAGCAGAACCGTGTTCTTCAACAGAGATATGGGAGCAGAACCAAGCTTACCACAGAAATATAGGAGCTGAACCGAGCTTACTACAGAGATATGGGAACAGAACCCAGCTTACTAAAGAGCTATGGGAGTAGAATCGAGCTTACTACAGAGATATGGGAGCAGAACCGTGTTCTTCAACAGAGATATGGGAGCAGAACCAAGCTTACCACAGAAATATAGGAGCAGAACCGAGCTTACTACAGAGATATGGGAACAGAACCCAGCTTACTAAAGAGCTATGGGAGTAGAATCGAGCTTACTACAGAGATATGGGAGCAGAACCTAGCTTACTACACAGATAAGGGAGCAGGATCAAGCTTACTACAGACATAAAGGAGCAGAACCGAGCTTACTAGAGAAATATGGGAGCAGATCAGAGCTCAATAATTCTACTACATGGAACCAAACCTGCTACATAGAATCTGGAGCATTCATTTAAAAATCCACAATACTAAGTGCCATTGTATACAGGAACTCTACCAAAAAGAAAAAGTGTATGCATAAGAATTGGGATCACCACATCAGTCATGAATAGTGTTGAGCATTCCGATACCGCAAGTATCGGGTATCGGCCGATATTTGCGGTATCGGAATTCCGATACCGAATTCCGATACTTCCCGCGTATCGGATACCGGAATCGGAAGTTCCCAGAATTCAAACTGAACGCAGCAGCCAATGAGGAATGATTGGAAGTGTGGGCACATCCTGTTTAGCATGGTGGGCATGTAAGTACTGGCAAGGCTTGGATTGGCTGCTGAAATGATGTCACTCTGCACTATAAAAAACGCTGCCGCCATTTTGCGCTCACTCTGCTGTGATTTCAGTTAGGGACAGGACGCTGTGTTCTAACTGAGGGCCAGTCGAGCTAGCTAATTGCTTTATTTTCCTTTCCAAAGGCTAATTTAGCAAAACGCTGTGTGTTCTTCACTGTTCACCTTGCTCTTGCCTTGCAGCACTGTTTTAACAGCGTTCTGCAAGGTCTCTGTGTGTGTGTGTGTGCAGCTCACTCTGTAGTCTGTGTGCAGCCATATACCCTGTTGTATTCAGCTCAGGGGGGGTTCACACTGCCTCACACAGTTGTCCTTTTTTGCTCTTAGTGCAGCCTGCTGCACATTTTTTCTCAAATTTCCTATTAGTGTTTTTCCACCAGTCTCCAGCTCTATTGTGGAAAAACACTACATAGGATAACCTAGAGGGGGGTTTTTGGGCCTTGCAGCGCCGTTTACGGCTGTCTGCACGGTCTCCGTGTGAGCCCAGCTCGCCCTGTAGTCTGTGTGCAGCCATAGCCGGTTGGATTCAGCTCAGGGTTCGTTACTGGCTCATACCTTGAGAAAAATTTTACTTTTTTCAAATAGTGCAGCCTGTTTAAAATTTGAAAAAAAAAATTCCTATTAGTGTCTTTCCACTCGTATCCAGCTAAATAGTGGAAAAACACTATATAGGATAACCTAGAGGAGGGTTTTTTGGCCTTGCAGCGCCGTTTACGGCTGTCTGCACGGTCTCTGTGTGAGCGCAGCTCGCCCTGTAGTCTGTGTGCAGCCATAGCCGGTTGGATTCAGCTCAGGGTGCGTTACTGCCTCATACCTTGAAAAACAATTTCCTTTTTTTCAAATAGTGCAGCCAGTTTAAAATTTGAAAAAAAAAATTCCTATTAGTGTCTTTCCACTCGTATCCAGCTAAATAGTGGAAAAACACTATATAGGATAACCTAGAGGAGGTTTTTTTGGCCTTGCAGCGCCGTTTACGGCTGTCTGCACGGTCTCCGTGTGAGCCCAGCTCGCCCTGTAGTCTGTGTGCAGCCATAGCCGGTTGGATTCAGCTCAGGGTTCGTTACTGCCTCATACCTTGAGAAAAATTTTACTTTTTTTCAAATAGTGCAGCCTGTTTAAAATTTGAAAAAAAAAATTCCTATTAGTGTCTTTCCACTCGTATCCAGCTAAATAGTGGAAAAACACTATATAGGATAACCTAGAGGAGGGTTTGTTGGCCTTGCAGCGCCGTTTACGGCTATCTGCACGGTCTCTGTGTGAGCGCAGCTCGCCCTGTAGTCTGTGTGCAGCCATAGCCGGTTGGATTCAGCTCAGGGTGCGTTACTGCCTCATACCTTGAAAAACAATTTCCTTTTTTTCAAATAGTGCAGCCAGTTTAAAATTTGAAAAAAAAAATTCCTATTAGTGTCTTTCCACTCGTATCCAGCTAAATAGTGGAAAAACACTATATAGGATAACCTAGAGGAGGTTTTTTTGGCCTTGCAGCGCCGTTTACGGCTGTCTGCACGGTCTCCGTGTGAGCCCAGCTCGCCCTGTAGTCTGTGTGCAGCCATAGCCGGTTGGATTCAGCTCAGGGTTCGTTACTGCCTCATACCTTGAGAAAAATTTTACTTTTTTTCAAATAGTGCAGCCTGTTTAAAATTTGAAAAAAAAAATTCCTATTAGTGTCTTTCCACTCGTATCCAGCTAAATAGTGGAAAAACACTATATAGGATAACCTAGAGGAGGGTTTGTTGGCCTTGCAGCGCCGTTTACGGCTGTCTGCACGGTCTCTGTGTGAGCGCAGCTCGCCCTGTAGTCTGTGTGCAGCCATAGCCGGTTGGATTCAGCTCAGGGTGCGTTACTGCCTCATACCTTGGAAAACAATTTCCTTTTTTTCAAATAGTGCAGCCAGTTTAAAATTTGAAAAAAAAAATTCCTATTAGTGTCTTTCCACTCGTATCCAGCTAAATAGTGGAAAAACACTATATAGGATAACCGAGAGGAGGGTTTTTTGGCCTTGCAGCGCCGTTTACGGCTATCTACACGGTCTCCGTGTGATTTAAACTAGCTCTGTAGCCCGATCTGCACCAAAAAAAAAGTTAAGTTCACCAAACACAACTTAACACTTGTGTAGGCCACATTTGAAAAATAATAAAGTTTAGTCCACAATTTACAACATTAGTGTTTCTTACACCTGTTAGGAGGAGCATTTCAGGAATAAGCACACTAAGGCCTTAGTACTTTTCTGCTTATCTTTATCTGTCAACCGAGATGAAGAGGGCAGGGAGTAAGGCACGTGGGCGTGGGCGCGGAGCAGGGAGAGGAGCAGGGAGAGGACGTGGTGATTCTGTGCCTGCTGCGGGCGCCGGTGACTCGTCGTCACTCAGTTTCAGCAGGGAACAGTCCTTCATGTGCAGCTTTGTCGGAGAGCGCCGTGCACCGCTGCTACGTGAAGACCAAATTGAAGCCGTTGTCGGGTGGATGGCAGCTAACGCCTCGGCATCGACTTCAGTTAGTGCCACATCCTCTCAGGCACAGAGCACTGGAGAGCAGCCATCTGTCTCTTCACCACCTGCTAAATTGGCCAGGCAGTCAGAGAGCCCAGGACAGGAGCCGTCTCTACTTCTGTTCTCTGAATCTCTTGGCTTGGAAACAGGGGGCCAGCCAAGCAGCATTGGAGAAATGGAAGAAGAGGCAGTGTGCAGTGATGCCCAAAAGCTTTATCTCTCTGACTCTGAAGAGGCAGGTGGGCCAGTGCCTCCGGTGACCACAGCGCAGTACGCATCTGATGATGAAACTCAGGTGCCGCTTTCTGATGCGTACTGTGCTGCCGAGACTACCCAGGAGGAGCAGTTGGTGGCAGAGGGTAGTGGAGATGATGAGGTCCTTGACCCATCGTGGCGTGAGGAACAGGAAGGTGGTGGGAGCAGCTCTGAGGAAGAGCTTCCCCTTACGGGCCAAAGAGGGAGAGGGAGGGGGAAGACTGCGGAGCCTGTAGCCTCCACTTTGGCACCCGTTAGGAGCCTGTCTCTTTCCAAAGCCAAAAAGGGCGCTCCCAAGACTTGCAGTGCCTGGTCCTTTTTTGACACAGTTGCAGATGACATTTGTTTTGTCAAATGCAAGCTGTGTCATCAGAAAGTAAAAAGAGGTAAAAGTGTCAGCAACCTCAATACCACAAATATGTGGAAACATGTGCGGAACAGGCACGCGGTGGAGTTACAGAAACACAGTGAAGACGTAGGCCAACCAACAGCGGCAGCTACCACCTCTTCATCTCGTGTTGCCTCTTCCTCCACTGTTGTCCAGAGACCTAGTGTAATTCCACCCACAGCACCACCTTCCCAGTCATCCTCACACTCCCAGTCTACTCTACAGCCATCGGTAGTCCAGGCATGGGAGAAAAGGCGGGCATTCTCGGCCAACCACCCCCGAGCACAGGCTCTGAATGCAGGCATTGCCAAACTGTTGTCCCTGGAAATGCTCTCGTTCAGGCTGGTGGAGACTGACAGCTTCCGTGACTTGATGGCATTGGCAGTCCCACAGTACAAGGTGCCCAGCCGCTTTTACTTCAGCAGGCAGGCTGTCCCTGCCCTGCACAGGCATGTTGAGGCAAACATAAAACATGCGCTACTGAACGCCGTCAGTAGCAAGGTCCACCTCACCACCAATGCGTGGACCAGTCAGCATGGACAGGGGCGATATGTTTCCCTCACTGCCCATTGGGTTAATGTTGTTGAGCCAGGTACAGATCGTGTGAGTGACGCAGGACGTGTCCTGCCCACTCCAAGGATTGCAGGAATCCAGTCTGTACGCGTCGACTCCTCCTCTTACACCAGTTCCTCTGATTCCTCTCTGCAGGATCCGTCACAGTCCACCTCCACATGGACCCGTGAACGTTTACCTATGACCGACATGAGCACAGCTGTGGCCAAACGTCAGCAGGCCGTCTTGAAACTAGTTTCATTGGGGCATCGAAGCCACACAGCGCAGGAGCTCTGGAATGCCATCAAGCAGGAGAGCGATGTGTGGTTACTGCCAGCGAATCTCCAGCCAGGCATGGTAGTGTGTGACAATGGCCGAAATCTGGTGGCAGCTTTGGCCCTTGGCAACCTCACTCACATCCCATGTCTGGCACGTGCTCAATTTGGTTGTGCAGAGTTTTCTGAGGGACTATCCGGATCTTGATGCCCTGCTGCACAAGGTCCGCCTAGAGTGTGCTCACTTGCGGCGTTCCAGCTTGGCCAGATCCCGCATTGCTGCTCTGCAGCGCCGATTCCGCCTTCCGGAACACCGCATCATATGTGACCTACCTACCCGGTGGAATTCCACGTTACATATGTTGGAGCGGTTGTGTGAGCAGCAGCAAGCAGTTATGGAGTACCAGCTGCATCAGGCGCAAAGAAGTCGCAGTCAGCGCCGATCAGACTTCACAACCACAGAGTGGGCCACTATGAAGGACGTCTGCCAGGTTTTGCGTCCTTTTGATTATTCCACGTGGATGGCAAGTGCAGATGATGCACTAGTCAGCATGACTGTCCCCCTTATCTGCCTGCTTCAGCAAACTTTGCAAGGGTTAAGGGATGATGTGGTGGAAGAGGTGGAAGATGAGGAGTCACCTTTTCCATCAGCTTCTGGAGAGTCAGCGCCACGTGGTTCCTCACAAAGGGGTACGCAGGGGCCAATTTTTGAGGAGGATGAGGAGGAGTCAATGGAGGAGGAAGAGCTCCGTCCAGAGGAGGGAGCGACACAATTGTCCAGTGGTCAGTGTGTACAGCGAGGGTGGGGTGATGACGAGCGGGCAGAGATCATGTCTCAAGCAGGGGACAGCGTTTCTGGGCCAGTTGGCACTCTGCAGCACATGGTGGATTTCATGCTGCAGTGCCTGAGAAACGACCGCCGCATCGACCACATTCTCAACATGCCTGATTATTGGGTGTTCACCCTCCTCGATCCTCGCTACCGGGACAACGTCCAAAACCTCATCCCTGCGTTGACCCGGGAGCGTAAATTGTGGGAGTACCACGACACACTGGTGAATTCCATCATCTTCTCCTGTCCAACTGAGAGGAGTGCTGCTGGTGCTTTACAAAGCAGCTCAGTGCGTCGAGGCAGTGGGGGAGGCTCTGCCCAAAGAGGGAGCAGAAGCAGTGCCTCTGCCCAAGGCAAGCCCAGTATGGCACAACTCTGGCACACTTTTGTGTGCCCGCCCCAAATGTCTACACCATCACCGGCGGCTCCAGTCAGCAGGAGGCAACGGTTCCGTCAGATGGTGACAGACTACATGGCTTGCCCTCTTACTGTACTCCCAGACGGCTCTTCCCCGTTCAAGTTTTGGGTTTCTAAGCTGGATACATGGCCAGAGCTAAGCCAGTATGCATTGGAGGTGCTGGCTTGCCCTGCGGCTAGTGTCTTATCGGAACGTGTCTTTAGTGCCGCAGGTGGTGTACTAACAGACAGTCGCATGCGACTATCCTCCGATAACGTTGACCGGCTTACTTTCCTGAAAATGAACCAGGCCTGGATCTCGCAGGAATTTGCCACTCCTCTGCCTGATTAAGTAATTGGGTGTCATCCAGGTCTCCTGCTGTGTTCATCTTTCTACCACCTGAACTGCTATTCCTTTGCTCCAACACCGCCAGTTGCGGCTCAGAAGTGCAGGCTGCACAGTAAAAACATACGACCCAGTGTTATTGGGTTTCAGTAACGTCAGCTGATCCCCAGCTGTGTAGCCGGCAATGTGTCCTGCGACCGCCACACTGGCACAACAACCTAAATGTAAGGGAACCTGTCCCCGCCCCCCCCCCCCCCGTCGTTTGTTACTGAAAGAGCCATCTTGTGCAGCAGTAATGCTGCACAAGGAAAAGGTAGCTCTTTTTTTTTAGCTCTTTGCACACGCAGAACTTAACACTTATAAAATGTGTTCACTGATACCGTTATACCGTCCCGGAGCTGGGACTATCCTTCGTAATGTGACGCAGCACAGCCGTCATTCCTACCCCCTTGGTGCCATGCGCTGCCTCCTCAGCGTTGTTTTAAGCTGTCACGGAGCCTGCGCTGTTCTGTTATCCCTTGGGCATGCCCTATTTGCGCTGCCTGTCTTCTGACATAATTTGGTGTCAGGCTGGCTGCGCCTGTGCGGCCGCGCTGCCCGAGATCCCGCCTCGCAGTGTCTTCTGATTGAGTCACACTGCGGGCCTGGGATCCATGGGCATGCGCAGTGCATATCTTCCCCTTGGGCTCTCGCTCATTTCCCTCCGCCTTCTTTAGACTGTGCGCCATCAGCTGATCCCTAGCATGCCACGGCCGTGACACCGCACAGTCTGAAGAAGAGGGAAGGAGGGGAGTGAGAGTCGAGGTTATGCACTGTGCATGCCCATGGTTCCAAGGCCCGCAGTGGGATTACGTTAGACGAGACTGCGAGGTGGGATCTGGAGCAGCGTGGACGCACAGGCACTGACAGCCTGACACCAAATTATGTCAGAAGACAGGCAGCGCTAATTGGGCATGGCCAAGGGCTAACAGAACAGCGCAGGCTCCGTGACAGCTTAAAACAATGCTGAGGAGGCAGCGCACGGCATCAAGGGGATAGGAATGACAGCTGTGCTGTGTCCCATTACGAAGGAAATTCGCACCTCCGGAACGGTTGAACGGTATAAAGGGACACATTTTTAGTGTTTACTTCGGTGTTTGCAAGGAGCATAATTAAAAGAGCAACCTTTTCCTTTTGCATCCTTAGTGCTGCACAAGATGGCTCTTTCAGCTACAAACGTCTTGGGGGGGGGGTTAAAGGTTTCCTTTCAACTTGCTCCAATCAGGCTTCGGCCTACACTCTGTTCCTCTGCTCCTCCTGCTGTCCCTGGGCTCTAACACCGCCAGTTGGTGCCTGGAAGTGCTGTGTGCACAGTCAACAGTCGCTCCTCTGTTATTGGGGTTCAGTAACGTCAGCTGATCCCCAGCTGTGTGTGCGGCAATACCTCCAATCTGCTCCTCCTGCTGTCCCTGGGCTCTAACACCGCCAGTTGGTGCCTGGAAGTGCTGTGTGCACAGTCAACAGTCGCTCCTCTGTTATTGGGGTTCAGTAACGTCAGCTGATCCCCAGCTGTGTGTGCGGCAATACCTCCAATCTGCTCCTCCTGCTGTCCCTGGGCTCTAACACCGCCAGTTGGTGCCTGGAAGTGCTGTGTGCACAGTCAACAGTCGCTCCTCTGTTATTAGGGTTCAGTAACGTCAGCTGATCCCCAGCTGTGTGTGCGGCAATACCTCCAATCTGCTCCTCCTGCTGTCCCTGGGCTCTAACACCGCCAGTTGGTGCCTGGAAGTGCTGTGTGCACAGTCAACAGTCGCTCCTCTGTTATTGGGGTTCAGTAACGTCAGCTGATCCCCAGCTGTGTATCTGGCAACGTGTCATGCGACCGCCACGCTGGCACAACTAAAATGTAAGGGGACCTGTCCCCCCCCCCCTAGGCGTTTGTTACTGAAAGAGCCATCATGTGCAGCACTAATACTGCACAAGGGAAAGGTCGCTCTTGAAATTATGCTCCTTGCAAACGCTGAACTACACACTCATGTAATGTGTCCCCTCACACCGTCCAACCGTCCCGGAGGTGGGACTTTCCTTTGTAATGTGACGCAGCACAGCCGTCATTGCTACCTCCTTGGCACCGTGCGCTGCCTCCTTAGCGTTGTTTGATTCCGTCATGGACCCTGCGCTGTTATGTTATCCCTTGGCCATGCACAGTTTGCGCTGCAAGTCCTCTGACATCATTTGTTGTCGTCCTGGCTGCGCCTGTGCGTCCACGCTGCCCGAAATCACACCTCGCAGTGTCGTCTAATGTGATCCCACAGTGGGCCTGGTATCCATGGCCATGCGCAGTGCATATACTAGCCTCTCACTCCCCTTCTTCACGCTTCTTCAGACTAGGCGGCGTCAGCTGATCCCTAATAGCATGCCACGGCCGTGACGCCGCACAGTCTGAAGAAGCAGGAAGGAGGTGAGTGAGAGGCGATGATATGCACTGCGCATGCCCATGGATCCCTGGCCCGCAGTGGGACTACATTAGATGACACTGCAAGGTTGGATCTCGGGCAGCTTGGACGCACAGGCACTGCCAGCCTGACACCTACATGATGTCAGAAGACAGACACCGCTAACTGTGCATGGCCAAGGGATAACATTACAGCGCGGGCTCCATGACAGAACCAAACAACGTTGAGGAGGTGGCGCCCGGCACCAAGGGGGTTGGAATGACGGCTGTGCTGTGTCACATTACAAAGGAAAGTCCCACTTCCGGGATGGTTTGACGGTGTGAGGGGACACATTATATGAGTGTGTACTTCAGCGTTTGCAAGGAGCATAATTTTCGGAGCCACCATTTTCCATGTGCAGTATTACTGCTGTACAAGATGGCTCTTTCAGCAACAAATGCCTGGGGGGGGGTTAAAGGTTCCCTTTCAACTTGCTCCACTGCAGGCTTCGGCCTACACTCTGCTCCTCTTTGATTCCCTGGGTTTCAACACTGTCAGTTGCCACCTGGAAGTGTTGTCTACACAGAAAAAACACTAGGTGATGTGTCAGTGGGGTTCAGCACCGCCAGCTGTTCCCCTGCTGTGTAGTCGGCAACGTGTCCAGCACAAGCCACGCTGGCACAACAGAACAAAAGCTGCCACCAGTGCAGGCTTCGGCCTACACTCTGCTCCTCTCCTCCTCCTGCTGACCCTGGGCTCAAATCCCGCTAGTTTTTGCCTGGAAGTGCTAGCTGCACAGAGAAAAACACCAGCCAATGTGTTAGTGGGGTTCAGCAACGCCAGCTGTTCCCCTGCTGTGTAGCCGGCAACGTGACCTGCAAACGCCACGCAGGCACATGAACTGAAATTAAAGGGAACCTGGCCCCACCCCCCAGGTGTTTCTATGTATAACAGCCACCTAGTACAGCAGTACTGCTGCATTTGTACAAGGTGGCTGACTTTTTCTCCTTGCCCACGTGGAACTCAACACGTACAAAATGTGTCTCATTGAGACCATTCCACTGTCCCTGAGGTGTGACTTTCCTTTCTAATGATACGCAGCACCCCCCTTGGTAGCGTTTCCCGTCTTTTGTCATCATGGTTAGCTGGCTGCGCCTGTGCATCCACCCTACTAGAAACAACGCCCCTCATTGTCATATTTATTTTGTCAGCGAGGGTGTGGTTTATGGGCACGAGCAGTGCATATGTTCGCCTGTCTTAACTCATCTCCTTCCGCCTTCTTCAGACTGTGCGGCCTCCTGGCCGTGGTAGGCTATAAGGGATCAGCTGAGGCCGCCCAGTCTGGAGCAGGTGTTAGGACATGTGTAAGCGGCAAACCTATTTACTGCACAAGGCCACGAATCCCAGCCACGCAGTGTGATTTTTTGAAAACACACTGTGGGTCTGGGATTCATGTCCATCGCTAACCGCAATGGCCGACATGAAATGAGGTCAGAAGACAGGAAGCGCTCACAGCGCATGGCCAAGGGATCACAATAGCGCAGACTCCTGTACAGCAAATAACAACACTCAGGAATCTGTGCCCAGTACCTAGGTGCAAATTTTGACACCTGTGCTGCGTCTCCTTAAAAAGACAAGTCACGCCTCCACAACTGTTTGACAGTATAATGGGCTAAATAGTGTACGTGTTTTAGTCAGCGTGTGCAAGGAGCAAAACAAATAGAGCAACCTTTTACTTGTGCAGCATTAATGCTGCACAAGGTGTGGCTCTTGTACCTTGCAACACCTGAGGGGGGTTAAAGGTAACCTTTGAAATTGGTTCAACTAGGCTTCGGCCTACACTCTGCTCCTCTCCTGCTGACCCTGGGCTCAAACACCGCTAGTTTTTGCCCGGAACTGCTAGCTGCACAGAGAAAAACACCAGTCAATGTGTTAGTGAGGTTCAGCACCGCCAGCTGTTCCCCTGCTGTGTAGTCGGCAACGTGTCCAGCACAAGCCACGCTGGCACAACTGACCAAAAGCTGCCACCAGTGCAGGCTTCGGCCTACACTTTGCTCCTCTCCTCCTCCTGCTGACCCTGGGCTCAAACAACGCCAGTTTCTGCCCGGACATGCTAGCTGCAAAGAGAAAAACACCAGCCAATGTGTTAGTGGGGTTCAGCACCGCCAGCTGTTCCCCTGCTGTGTAGCTGGCAACGTGTCCTGCAAACGCCACGCAGGCACATGAACTGAAATTGAAGGGAGCCTGCCCCCCACCCCCCCAGGTGTTTCTATGTATAACAGCCACCTTGTACAGCAGTACTGCTGCATTTGTACAAGGTGGCTGACTTTTTCTCCTTGCACACGTGGAACTCAACAAGTACAAAATGTGTCTCATTACAGACCATTACAATGTCCCTGAGGTGTGACTTTCCTTTTTAATGACACGCAGCACCCCCATTGTTAGCGCTGCCCGTCTCCTGACATCATTGGTTGGCTGGCTGTGCCTGTGCGTCCCCCCTGCCCGACACAACGCCCGCCGTTGTCTCATATATTTTGACTGCGAGGGTGTGATTGATGGGCACGAGCAGTGCATATGTTCCCCTGTCTTCACTCCCCTCCTTCCGCCTTCTTCTGACTGTGCGGCCTCATGGCCGCGGCATGCGATAAGGGATCAGCTGAGGCCGCCCAGTCTGAAGCAGGTGTAAGGACATGTGTGAGCGGCGAACATATTTACTGCACAAGGCCACGAATCCCAGCACCGCAGTGTGACTTTAGGAAAAGCCACTGTGGGTCTGGGATTTATGGCCATCGTTAACCGCACCGGCCAACATGAAATGAGGTCATGAGACGGCCTGCACTAACAGGGTATTGCCAAGGGATAACACAAGAGCGCAGTTTCCTGTACTGCAAATAACAACGGTAAGGAATCTGCGCACAGCACCTAGGTGTAAATTTGTACACCTGTGCTGCGTCTCCTTAAAAAGACTAGTAGTCACGCCTCCACTACTGTTTGACAGTATAATGGGCTAAATAGTGTACGTGTTTAATTCAGCGTGTGCAAGGAGCAAAATTAAATAGAGCAACCTTTGACTTGTGCATCATTAATGCTGTTCAAGGTGTGGCTCTTGTACCTTGCAACACCTGAGGGGGGGGGTTAAAGGTAACCTTTGAAATTGGTTCAACTAGGCTTCGGCCTACACTCTGCTCCTCTACTCCTCCTGCTGACCCTGGGCTCAAACACCGCTAGTTTTTGCCCGGAACTGCTAGCTGCACAGAGAAAAACACCAGTCAATGTGTTCGTGGGGTTCAGCAACGCCAGCTGTTCCCCTGCTGTGTAGTCGGCAACGTGTCCAGCACAAGCCACGCTGGCACAACAGAACAAAAGCTGCCACCAGTGCAGGCTTCGGCCTACACTTTGCTCCTCTCCTCCTCCTGCTGACCCTGGGCTCAAACAACGCCAGTTTCTGCCCGGACATGCTAGCTGCACAGAGAAAAACACCAGCCAATGTGTTAGTGGGGTTCAGCACCGCCAGCTGTTCCCCTGCTGTGTAGCTGGCAACGTGTCCTGCAAACGCCACGCAGGCACATGAACTGAAATTGAAGGGAGCCTGCCCCCCACCCCCAGGTGTTTCTATGTATAACAGCCACCTAGTACAGCAGTACTGCTGCATTTGTACAAGGTGGCTGACTTTTTGTCCTTGCCCACGTGGAACTCAAAACGTACAAAATGTGTCTCATTGAGACCATTCCACTGTCCCTGAGGTGTGACTTTCCTTTCTAATGATACGCAGCACCCCCCTTGGTAGCGCTTCCCGTCTTCTGACATCATTGGTTGGCTTGTTGCGCCTGTGCGTCCGCCCTGCCTGAAACAATGCTCCTCGTTGTCTTATTTTGACTGCGAGGGTGTGATTGATGGGCACGAGCAGTGCATATCTTCACCTGTCTTAACTCATCTCCTTCCGCCTTCTTCAGACTTTGCAGCCTCATGGCCGCGGCATGCGAGAAGGGATCAGCAGAGGCCGCCCAGTCTAAAGCAGGTGTAAGGACGTGTGTGAGCGGCCAAAATATTTACTGCTCAAGGCCACGAATCACAGCACCGCAGTGTGACTTTATGAAAAGGCACTGTGGGTCTGGGATTTATGGCCATCGTTAACCGCACCGGCCAACATGAAATGAGGTCATAAGACGGGCAGCTCTAACAGGGCATTGCCAAGGGATAACACAAGAGCGCAGACTCCTGTACAGCAAATAA
Organism: Ranitomeya imitator; assembly: GCF_032444005.1. NCBI lineage: Eukaryota > Metazoa > Chordata > Amphibia > Anura > Dendrobatidae > Ranitomeya > Ranitomeya imitator. The sequence goes on from NC_091283.1 coordinate 51,726,316, forward strand.
CAACGCTCAGGAAGCTGCGCCAAGCACCAAGGCGTTATTTGGGACACCTGTGCTGCGTCTCCTTAAAAAGCCAAGTCACGCATCCACTACAGTTTGACTGTAGAATGGGCTAAATTGTGTACGTCTTTCATTCAGCGTGTGCAAGTAGACAAATTAATAGAGCAACCTTTCACTTGTGCAGCATTAATACTGCACAAGGTGTGTCTCTTGTACTTTGTAACACCTGAGGGGGGGTTAAAGGTTTCCTTTGAAATTGGTTCAAATAGGCTTCGGCCTACACTCTGCTCCTCTCCTCCTCCTCCTGCTTAAACACGGGCTCTAACATCGCTAGTTTTTGACCGCAAGTGCTAGCTGCACAGAGAAAAACACACGCCATTGTGTTAGTTGGGTTCAGCAACGCCAGCTGTTCCCCCACTGTGTAGCCGGCAAAGTGTCCTGCAAACGCAACGCAGACACAAAGCTGCCTCCAGTGCAGGCTTCGGCCTACACCCTGCTCCCCCTGCTTACCCTTAGCTCCAACACCGCTAGTTGGGGCTCTAGGAAGACAATCTTTAATAGGCAACGCATCTGGGTTCCAGCACCGCCAGCTGGTTCTCGGCAGTGTTCTTGTCACAGGTACTCCCTCGTGCCAAGCCTGGTTTCAGCACCGTCAGCTGTTTCCGGGTTGTGTCAAGCTCGCTGAGACGCCTATGCTTGCCCCGTCGTGGTGCGGTCGGGTTAGCCAACTCCAGGGTGCCTCCAGTTTAGGAGCTTCCTATGTGGGCTGCGTGAACTGGTAGTCAAGGCTGGTTCTGTAGTGCCAGTAGGCCCAGCTCCCCCTGTAGGACTGTTGGGGTTCGGTAACTGCGGCTGCCTCGCGGCCTAGCTGTTCTCTCCTCTCCTGTGGGCCTTGGGGTCCACCACCTGGTTCCAGCACCGTCAGCTGGTTCCGGGCCGAGCCTTTGGCTTAGGTGCCTCCTCCTGGGTATCCGAGTTCCGCCAACGTCAGGCGGTCCTTGGTAGTGCTTTTAAGCGCGGGCACCTACAGCTTAGTAACCGGGTTCCAGCACCGTCAGCTGGTCCTCGGTCGTGCCATTGGCTCTTGCACACTGGGGCAACGCATCTGGGTTCCAGCACCGCCAGCTGGTTCTCGGCAGTGTTTTTGTCACAGGTACTCCCTCGTGCCAAACCTGGTTTCAGCACCGTCAGCTGTTTCCGGGGTGTGTCAAACTCGCTGAGACGCCTATGTTTGCCCCGTCGTGTTGCAGTCGGGTTAGCCAACTCCAGGGTGCCTCCAGTTTAGGAGCTTCCTATGTGGGCTGCGTGAACTGGTAGTCAAGGCTGGTTCTGTAGTGCCAGTAGGCCCAGCTCCCCCTGTAGGACTGTTGGGGTTCGGTAACTGCGGCTGCCTCGCGGCCTAGCTGTTCTCTCCTCTCCTGTGGGCCTTGGGGTCCACCACCTGGTTCCAGCACCGTCAGCTGGTTCCGGGCCGAGCCTTTGGCTTAGGTGCCTCCTCCTGGGTATCCGAGTTCCGCCAACGTCAGGCGGTCCTTGGTAGTGCTTTTAAGCGCGGGCACCTACAGCTTAGTAACCGGGTTCCAGCACCGTCAGCTGGTCCTCGGTCGTGCCATTGGCTCTTGCACACTGGGGCAACGCATCTGGGTTCCAGCACCGCCAGCTGGTTCTCGGCAGTGTTTTTGTCACAGGTACTCCCTCGTGCCAAACCTGGTTTCAGCACCGTCAGCTGTTTCCGGGGTGTGTCAAACTCGCTGAGACGCCTATGTTTGCCCCGTCGTGTTGCAGTCGGGTTAGCCAACTCCAGGGTGCCTCCAGTTTAGGAGCTTCCTATGTGGGCTGCGTGAACTGGTAGTCAAGGCTGGTTCTGTAGTGCCAGTAGGCCCAGCTCCCCCTGTAGGACTGTTGGGGTTCGGTAACTGCGGCTGCCTCGCGGCCTAGCTGTTCTCTCCTCTCCTGTGGGCCTTGGGGTCCACCACCTGGTTCCAGCACCGTCAGCTGGTTCCGGGCCGAGCCTTTGGCTTAGGTGCCTCCTCCTGGGTATCCGAGTTCCGCCAACGTCAGGCGGTCCTTGGTAGTGCTTTTAAGCGCGGGCACCTACAGCTTAGTAACCGTGTTCCAGCACCGTCAGCTGGTCCTCGGTCGTGCCATTGGCTCTTGCACACTGGGGCAACGCATCTGGGTTCCAGCACCGCCAGCTGGTTCTCGGCAGTGTTCTTGACACAGGTACTCCCTCGTGCCAAGCCTGGTTTCAGCACCGCCAGCTGTTTCCGGGTTGTGTCAAGCTCACTGAGACGCCTATGCTTGCCCCGTCGTGGTGCGGTCGGGTTAGCCAACTACAGGGTGTCTCCAGTTTAGGAGCTTCCTATGTGGGCTGCGTGAACTGGTAGTCAAGGCTGGTTCTGTAGTGCCAGTAGGCCCAGCTCCCCCTGTAGGACTGTTGGGGTTCGGTAACTGCGGCTGCCTCGCGGCCTAGCTGTTCTCTCCTCTCCTGTGGACCTTCAGGTCCACCACCTGGTTCCAGCACCGTCAGCTGGTTCTCGGCAGTGTCTTTTGCTCTTGTACCTTCTGCTCCCCATCCTGGTTCCAGTACCGTCAGCTGGTTCCGGGCAGAGCCTTTGGCTTAGGTGCCTCCTTCTGGGTATCCAAGTTCCACCAACGTCAGGTGATCCTTGGTAGTGCTTTCGGGCACGGGTACCTCCTGCTTAGTAACCGGGTTCCAGTAACGTCAGCTGGTCCTCGGTAGTTCCATTGGCTCTTGGACCTTCGGCTACCCATCCGGGTTCCAGTACCGTCAGCTGGTTCTCGGCAGTGTCTTTTGCTCTTGTACCTTCTGCTCCCCATCCTGGTTCCAGTACCGTCAGCTGGTTCCGGGCAGAGCCTTTGGCTTAGGTGCCTCCTTCTGGGTATCCGAGTTCCGCCAACGTCAGGCGGTCCTTGGTAGTGCTTTTTAGCACGGGTACCTCCTGCTTAGTAACCGGGTTCCAGTAACGTCAGCTGGTCCTCGGTAGTTCCATAGGCTCTTGAACCTTCGGGTAGCCATCCGAGTTCCAGTTCCATCAGCTGGTTCTTGGCATTTTCTCAGCCTTCTTGTACCTTCTGCTACATTTCCAAGTTGAAGACCCTAAAGTCGACGACCCGGAAGACCACCCCGATGACGACGACGACGACCCAGAAGACCACCCCGATGACGACGACGACGACGGCGGAGACGACGACGGCTGAGACGACGACGGCGGAGATGACGACACTGGAGACGACGACCCTGGAGACGACGACATGGAAGACCGAGAAGCAGAAGAACAAGAGGCTGCAGAACAAAGAGCAGAAGAACATTAAGCATAAGACTTAATATCAGAGCAAAAGATATTATCTAAATTATATGCAGAAGAAGACTAAGCAGTGTATGGGGGTGAGTCCGTTCCTCCTCGTGGTGCCCCTGGATAAAGCCTGATGCTGCAGGCCAAACTGAACGCGGACAAATGTAACTTTTGTGACTGGCAGAACGGAAGGTGTAATCTTCCAACTTTTATAGATAACAACTACGGGAATGCCTGTCACAAATGAGAATATGATGAAGAAGTAGAATAGGAAGAATAATAACAGTGGAATAAATAGAATATGTAGAATAGGAAGAATAATAATAGTTGAATAAAATGAATATGAAGAATGTAATAAAATAAAAAAATAGGTAGAAGATGAAGAAGAAGATGAATAAGGTGAAGAAGAAGTTGATGTCAAAGATGCTGATGATGATGAAGATGAAAGTGTGGGAAAAGTAAAAAAAAAAAGAAAAAAAAAGAAGGGGAAGGGCGTGGAATAGTGAAACATCAATAACTGACAAAATAAAAAAAAATTTACATACTCAATATCTTTTTCACTCCGAACGTCTTAAAAAAAAAAAAAAACATGCTATTCTATTTGATTGGGCTAAACCTCATTGCCTTTAATGTCTCCGCCACCTCCCACAATACATCCTACATTATTCTTAGTTGTTTTCCTTCATGTAGAATGAACCTACAAGGCAAGAAAGGGTTTATTTTAATTCCGATATTTTGGTCCCATTGACTTGCATTGGGATCGGGTATCGGTATCGGCGATATCCGATATTTTTTGAATATCGGCCGATCCTATCCGATACCGATACTTTCCGATATCGGAAGGTATCGCTCAACACTAGTCATGAAATACAAAAGTATATAATTTTTATTGAGAACAGCACACAAACATTAAAAACAATTAAAAAACCCTACAACATAGGTAGAGGTTACAGGTCCCAATCAACTACAGGTAAATACCAAAAAAGAACACTCCATAGCTGATTTACAATAAATTGTATATCAACAAAATCAGATCACAAATGCGAATAATTGTCTAGTATAAACATGCTGTTATTTAAAAAAAAAAGGGGTGACCCCTCAAGGTTTCCTTAAGTAAATATTATTGATTGCGCATGCGCTGTGGACTATGGGTTGACTTCCTGTCAGGAGAAGCGCTTTCTCTTGCGCCATAGGCTCTGCATTATGCCGGACTTGTGTGCTCATGCCGCCGTTTGCCATATACTCTTGGCGGATAACACTATTGATCGCACATGCGAATTGTATTATTGATGGAGTTCCGGTCATCAGAAGCCTTCGCGCTTGCGCAATAGACTTTGCAACACGCCGGACCGATGTGCTCACACCGCCATTGCTCCCCACACCTGGTATGTCTATTAATAAATTATTTACCTATTTAAATTGTGGAACACACCACTATGCTATCATTTGACCTTGAGGAAGACGCCTTGAGCGTCGATACGCGGGGGTCTGTACACTGACACGGCCGACCAGATTTACTATGCCTATTATGCCAAGACTTGAGGGGTCACCTCTTTGTTAGGTTAAGTAAGATTACAGGGTTTGAGGGTGCAAACCTTGTTGAATATTCAGCTCTTTTTACATCATTTAGGTTGGGTTCTCTCCTCTGGTTTACATACAGTTTTTTTGGCATTTGCACTAATGTTATTTATTAGGGGGACTGTTATGGTTACAAATATTTTTTTTTAAATAACAGCATGTTTATACTAGACAACTATTGGCATTTGTGATCTGATTTTGTTGATATACAATTTATTGAAAATCGGCTGTAGTGTTCTTTCTTGGTATTTACCTGTAATTGATTGGGAGTCGGGACCCGTAACCTCTACCTATGTTGTAGGGTTTTTTAATTGTTTTTAATGTTTGTGTGTTGTTCTCAATAAAAATTATATACTTTTGTATTTCATGACTGATGTGGTGATCCCAATTCTTATGCATACACTTTTTCTTTTTGGTTGTGTTTACAGTTAGTATGCAAAAGGTGATCTCCTTATTATAAGTGGATGGTGCCCGCTCAGAATAGTGTTCTTGTATACAGGAACTCTGTATTTACTGTCAGGGTACAGGTAATACAGTGATCACTGGTGACATTATACACAGGAGCTCTTTTTATAGTGTCAGTGTACAGGTAATACAGTGAATACTGGTGATATACACAGTAGCTTTGTATATAGTGTCAGTGTACAGGTAATACAATGATCACCAGTGACATTATACACAGGAGCTTTGTATATAGTGTCAGTGTACAGGTAATACAGTTATGACCAGTGATATTATACACAGGAGCTCTGTTTATAGTGTCAGTGTACAGGTAATACAGCGATCACCAGTGACATTATGCACAGGAGCTCTGTATATGGTGTCAGTGTACAGGTAATAGAGTGATCACCACTGCCAGTGACATTATACACAGGAGCTTTGTATATAGTATGCAGTGTATAGTACCAGTGTACAGGTAACACACTGACTCACCAGTGACGTCTCTATCTGAAGTCCTTCATCCTTGCTTTTCTTTTTCATCCAGCACAGACCGTCATCACTTCTTCCAGCCAGGACTCCGTCTCTGCATAAAATAACACAGTTACCTAGAGCACAGCTTTCAGAGCACATTCCCCACGTTTTTCCTTTCTTCTACACTACACATCTGAATACAGAGGTGCACCCACAATCAATATATAATTGGTTATTATGTAGCCCACGATTCCAAATATAAATTATAATCCACCACTGTGCACCCAGTAACTATAAATAGCCACTTTCCCCATTTAATACATAAATTAATTAGCACCTGTACTCTTTTCTCCAATTCATTACCAGTCACTTCATCCTCAACGCCTCCCGCTCTAACCCTAACCCCGATTCATTATATTTACATGCTCCTCTGGCCCCAATTCATTGTCATGTCTTTCTCTCTAACCCTCTATTCATTATCAATTGCTCTACCCCACATTCAATACATCATTTATTCTCATTTATTCCCCACCCTCAAAATTCATTATTTGTTCTCCCCATAGATCATAACTTGCTCTCCCCACCCCCACTTTAAATTCATCATTTGCTCTCCCCGCCTTCAAATAAATTGCTGTCCCCATCCCTCACTCTGAAATTATAATTTGCAGTCCCCCATTCTCTCCCCCAATTCATCATTTGCAGTCCCCCCACTTTAATTTGAAGTCCCCTTACTTCATCCATTGCAGTCCCCTATCACCCCTTCATTTCATCTGCAGTGCCCCTTCATCATTTGCAGCCCCCTATCCCCCTTCCATTTCATCACGTGCAGTCCCCCTTCAGACACACTTCATCAAATGCAGTCCCCTTCCCCCCACTTCATCATGTGCAGTCCCCTTTACCCACTTACTTCATCATGTGCAGTCTCCCTTACCCCCACTTCATCATGTGCAATCCCAATTACTTCCCCCACTTCATCATCTGCAATCCCCCTTACTCTCCCCACTTCATGTGCAGCCCCACCCCTTCATAATGTGCAGTCCCCCTCACCCCCACTTCATGTGCAGCCCCACTCCCCCTTCATCATGTGCAGTCCCTCTTAACCCCCACTTCTTGTGTAGCCCCACTCCCCCAATTCATCATGTGCAGTCCCCTTTACCCTCCACTTCATCATATGCAGCCCCACTTCCCCCACTTCATCATGTGCAGCCCCACTTACCCCACTTCATCATGTGCAGCCCCACTCCCCCACTTCATCATGTGCAATTCCCCTTACCCCATGTCATCATGTGCAGTCCTCTTACCCCCCACTTCATGTGCAGCCCCACTCCATCATGTACAGCCCCACTCCCCCCACTTCATCATGTGCAGCCCCACTTACCCCCACACTTCTTCATGTGCAGAACCCCTCTCCCGTCATCATGTGCAGCCCCACTTACCCCACTTCATCATGTGCATTGTCCTTTAACCACCAAACTCCATCATGTATACGCAGTTATGCTCACCCACTGAATTAATTTTATAAAGAAAACAAAAAAGTTTTTATACTTAACTCAAAGTCGCTCCCAAGCAATGCCTCTCTGCTTCCAGCGTCCGGTACACATGGCGTGTGCGTGATGATGTCATTGCACATGCCCGACACCTGACCCGGAAGTACAGAGAACATGGAGGGAGCAGGAGCTCAGCCGCCGTCAAAATTAGACGGCCATACACTGCTCCCAGCCCTGGTGCAGATGTGTGCGCTGATAGACTGTGATGCCAGCCGCATCACAGTACAGTGGACATGGCCACGCACAATTTGCTGTGCGGCTAGCCCTGTACAGCTGCTGGTGGAGCGGCCCAGGGGCATTTGACTCTCTACCACCTGGCCCAGCCCGCACCTGCTTGCACTGAGGAGAGACTTCCATCAGGCCACTCTGCCATAAAGGCCCGAATGGTGGAGGGCTGCAGTGATAGTTGACTTTGTGGAACTTTCTCCCATCTCCCTACTGTATCTGTGGAGCTCAGCCACAGTGGTCTTGGGGTTCTTCTTTCCCTCTCTCTCCAAGGCTATTCTCCAGTTTGGCTTGACGACCAGGTCTAAGAACACTTCTGGTGGTCCCAAACTTCTTCCATTTAAGGATTATGGAGGCCACTGTGCTCTTAGGAACATTGAGTACTGCAGAAATGCTTTTGTAACCTTGACCAGATGTGTGCCTTGCCACAATTCTGTCTTTGAGCTCCTTGGCCAGTTCCTGTGACCTCATGATTCTCATTTGGTCTGACATGCACTGTGAGCTGTGAGGTCTTATATAGACAGGTGTGTGCCTTTACAAATCAAGTCCTATCAGTTTAATTAAACACAGGTGGCCTCCAATGAAGAAGTAGAACCATCACATTGAGGATCACAAGGAAATGGACACCATGTGACTTAATACATTTGCAAAAATGTCTGCATTTCTGTTTTTTTCAGTCAAGATGGGGTGCAGAGTGTACATTAAAGATAAAAAATGAACTTTTTTGAATTTACCAAATGGCTGCAATGAAACAAAGAGTGAAAAATTTAAAGGGGTCAGAATACTTTCTGTACCCACTGTATAGGGCCTGTGGGCAGAGTGGAAGAACATATGGGGCCATAATGGGATATCATATGGTCCTGGAGGCAAGATGGGACATCATATGGGGTCAGGATGGGACATTATATGGGTCCTGAGGGCAGGATGAAGACAAATGGGGCCAAGATGGGATATATGGGGCCTAGTGGCAGGATGAGGACACATAGGTTCAGAAATGAGACACAACGGGGGCCAGGAATGACACACAATGGGGGCCAGGATTGAGACACTGTTATTTCAGGAAGGGGCCAGGATGTAGGACATTATTACAGTAGGGGCAAATTATGGATGTTATTACTGCTGTGATGTGTTTTGTGGTGTAGTGTAGTAGTTGGTGAAAAAGTCAAGTCCTGACTAGAAGTTGTGATGGCAGTCTGCACTAGATCAAAAAGAAAAGAGAAGATGAAGGAGTTCAACTAGAGATGTCAATGGTGAGTAAGTTACTTGCAGATACTTGCTTCTGTATACGTGAATAACCATTTATATCTATAGTTAAAGGGAACCTGCCATCCCCCAAAATCGAAGGTGAGCTAAGCCCACCGGCATCAGGGGCTGTAGATAAGCCCCTGATGCTGGCCGGCTTAACTCACCTTCGATTTTAGGGGTGACAGGTTCCCTTTAAACTTTCATTATGTGGTAGCAAAATAAGCAGCTTTAATGGATCTGTTCACAGAAGAAAAAAATCACCAGCAGTCTCGGGAGTATCATCACTGAAATACAAACTGACTTTCTGATTGTTAGCAGTGTGAGAAAGTATAATCAATGAACTGTATCTCAGCTTTTCAATAATAATTGATAAGGGAGGTACTGTGGGAACATCATAATGTATAGAAAATACACTGTGGGGTTTGAGTGGGAAGAGCACTGTGAGGACATCATAACATGTGAGAGAACTATGGGGGCTGATCTCTCCTTCAAACCACATATCCAAGCCCTTTCCACTTCCTGCCGACTTCAACTCAAAAATATTTCACGAATCCGTTCATTCCTCAACCATGAATCTAGTCCATGCCGTTATCATCTCTCGCCTTGACTACTGCAACCTCCTGCTCTGTGGCCTCCCCTCAAACACTCTCGCACCCCTCCAATCTATTCTAAACTCTGCTGCCCGACTAATCCACCTGTCCCCCTGCTATTCCCCGGCCTCTCCCCTCTGTCAATCCCTTCACTGGCTCCCCATTGCCCAGAGACTCCACTACGAAACCCTAACCATGACGTACAAAGCCATCCACAACCTGTCTCCTCCATACATCTGTGACCTCGTCTCCCAGTACTTACCTACACGCAACCTCCGATCCTCACAAGATCTCCTTCTCTACTCCCCTCTTATCTCCTCTTCCCACAATCGTATACAAGATTTCTCTCGCGTATCACCCCTACTCTGGAACTTTCTACCCCAACATATCAGACTCTCGCCTACCATCGAAACCTTCAAAAAGAACCTGAAGACCCACCTCTTCCGACAAGCCTATAACCTGCAGTAACCACCGATCAACCAAACCGCTGCATGACCAGCTCTACTCTCACCTTCTGTATTCTCACCCATCCCTTGTAGATTGTGAGCCTTCGCGGGCAGGGTCCTCACTCCTCCTGTACCAGTTATGACTTGTATTGTTTAAGATTATTGTACTTGTTTTTATTATGTATACCCCTCCTTACATGTAAAGTGCCATGGAATAAATGGCAATATAACAATAAATAATAATAATTATAATGTGTGGGAAGGGCACTATCGGGGCATCATAATGTATGGGAAGCACATTATGAAGGAAATCATAATGTGTGGAAGGGGCACAATGTAGGCATCATAATGTGTGGGAGGTCACTATCAGGGCATCATAAGTAGTGGGAGGGGCACTATCTATGGGGAATCATAATGTGTGGGAGGGAGGCTATTGGTCTATGAGGTCATCATAATGTCTGGAGGGACATAATGGGAGCTTTATAATGTTTAGGAAGGTCCTATAGGAGCATCATAATCTGTGAGAAGGGTATTATGCGAGGCATCATAATATGTGGGAAAAGACACTATGAGGTCATCATAATGTGTGGAGATTAGTGTTGAGCATTCCGATACTGCAAATATCGGGTATCGGCCGATATTCGCTGTATCTGATTTCCGATACTGAGTTCCGATACTTTTAAGATATCGGATACCGGAATCGGAAGTTTTTACAGTGCAATGATGCACTATAATGGAGTGTGGGCAGTGCGTGGGCGGAGACTGCATGTCTGTGTGTGAGGGCAGGGTCTGTGCGGCATGCCGGGGGTCTGTACGGGCCTGCCGGGGGTCTGTGTGGCAGGCCTGCCGGGGGTCTGTGCGGCCTGCCAGGGGTCTGTACGGGCCTCTCGGGGGTCTATGCGGCCTGCCGGGGGTCTGTGCGGGCCTCTCGGGGGTCTATGCGGCCTGCCGGGGGTCTGTGCGGGCTGCCGGGGGTCTGTGCGGGCCTGCCGGGGGTCTGTACGGGCTGCCGTGGGTCTGTGTGCAGGCATAGACTGATGGGACAACAAGTCTAATCGGGCTACGCCTGCTACAATGACAGTGATTGACACATTAGCCAATGATGAAACAGTAGTAGTCCCATCATCCAGCTAATGTGTTAAATGTAAAAAAATAAATAAATACTACATACATACTACATACATATATACTACATACATACATACTACATACATACTACATACAATACATTCATACATTACATACAATACATACATACAGACATACAGTACATATAACATACATTACATACTCACCATCACTTGTCACTTTGTTTCCCGAAGCTAGTGACATCTGTAAAAAAGATTAAAATAACAAATAACCAATATACTCCCTGATCTGCAGAAATCCACGAGTGTCCCACGACGATCTCCCGTGGAGAACGGCAGCATTAGCTGATGTGACCGCTCTCTAGGGGCTCCAGGAATACAATGACGGGAGGAAGGTATCCTTCCACAATGTATTCCTCCGCCGCTGTAAAAAAATAGTCCCTAGTCTCACTTTTGGCATTGCTGTGTGAGAAATTTCCCATGCAGCAATTGCCATAAAGTGAGACTTTGTCCTAAGGTAACCTCTCAGTGATGCACTGCAGGAGCCATTGTTTCCTGTCAGTGTGTCACTGAGGGTCCTATAGAGCAGTGACATCACCCGATGTCACTGTTCTATAGGGGAGATCGTCGTGGGACACTCATTATTAATTGGACTACGGTGGACAGGTAGTATACGGTTTATTATTTTACGTTTTTTGCAGGTGCTGAAGTATGGTAAGTATGGTTAAATGAAGAATATTACAATACTTTTTTCCTAATGTGTGTGTGTGTTTTATTAACCATTTACTAGTATTGGATTAATAATGGATAGGCGTCTTATTGACGCCTCTCCATTATTAACATGCTTAATGTCACCTTACAATAGCAAGGTGACATTAACCCCTTATTACCCCATATCCCACCACTTCACAGGAGTGGGAAGAGAGGGGCTAAGTGCCGGAATAAGCGCATCTTACAGATGCGCCATTTCTGGGGCAGCTGAGGACTGATATTTGTAGCCAGGGGGGGGGTCAATATCCATGGCCCCTCTCTAGGCTATGAATATCAGCCCGCAGCTGTCTGCGTAGCCTTTCTGGCTATACAATATAGGGGACCCCACGTCATTTTTTTGTGGTCCCCCTATTTTAATAGCCTGCGGGCTGATATTCATAGCAGGCCCTCTCTTCCCTCTCCCATGAAGTGGTGGGATATGGGGTAATAAGGGGTTAATGTCACCTTGCTATTGTAAGGTGACATTAAGCCGGGTTAATAATGGAGAGGCGTCAATAGGACGCCTATCCATTATTAATCCAATACTAGTAAATGGTTAATTAAACACACAATTAGGAAAAAAATATTTTAATATTCTTCATTTAACCATACTTACCATACGTCAGCGCCTGCAAAAAACGTAAAATAATAAACCGTATACTACCTGTCTGCCGTAGTTCAATTAATAACGAGTGTCCCACAACGATCTCCCCTATAGAACAGTGACATCGGGTGATGTCACTGCTCTATAGGATCCTCAGTGACACACTGACAGGAGACAATGGCTCCTGCAGTGCATCACTGAGAGGTTACCTTAGGACAAAGTCTCACTTTATGGCAATTGCTACGTGGGAAAATTTCTCACACAGCAATGCCAAAAGTGAGACTAGGGACTATTTTTTTTTTTACTGCGGCGGAGGAATACAGTGCTGAAGAATACCTTCCTCCCGTCATTGTATTCCTGGAGCCCCTAGAGAGCGGTCGCATCAGCTGATGCTGTTGTTCTCCACGGGTGATCGTCGTGGGACATTCGTGGATTTCTGCGGATCAGGGAGTATATTGGTTGTTTGTTATTTTAATCTTTTTTACAGATGACACTGGCTTCGGGGAGCAAAGTGACAAGTGATGGTGAGTATGAACTCTATGTTATATGTACTGTGTGTCTGTATGTATGTATTGTATGTAATGTATGAATGTATTGTACGTAGTATGTATGTAGTATGTATAGATGTAGTATGTATGTAGTTTGTATGTATGTTGTATGTATGTAGTATGTATGTAGTATTATGTATGTATGTATGTAATGTATGTAGTATGTATGTAGTATGTATGTAGTATCTTTTTTTGTTTTTTTTACATTCAACTACTACTGTCCCATCATTGGCTAATGTGTCAATCACTGTCATTGTAGCAGGCATAGCCCAATGGGACTTGTAGTCACATCGGACGATGCCTGCACACAGACCCCTGGCAGCCCATAGAGAACCCAGAGAGGCCAGCACAGACCCCCCGCAGGCCACACAGACCCCCGAGAGGCCCGTCCAGACCCTCGGCAGGCTGCACAGACCCCCGGTAGGCCGCACAGACCCCCGAGAGGCCCGCACACACCCCCGGCAGGTGGCACAGACCCCCGAGAGGACCGTACAGACCCCCGGCAGGCCATACAGACCCCCAGTAGGCTGCACAGACCCTCAAGAGGCCCATACAGACCCCCAGCAGGCTGCACAGACCCCCGGCAGTCCCGCACAGACCCTGCCCGCACACAGACACGCAAAGTCTCTGCCCACGCACCGCCCACACTCTTCCCCCCTCCGGAACAGGATGTACAAGGACAGAAAGGGCTTATTTTATTTCCGATATTTTTGTCCCATAGACTTGCATTGGTTTCCGATATTGGCGATATTTGATATTTTTTGGATATCGGCCGATCCAATCTGATGCCGATATTTCCCGATATCGGAAGGTATCGCTCAACATTAGTGGAGATGCATAATGGGGACATTATAATGTATTGGAGGGACACAATAGAGTCATCATAATTAGAGTTGAGTGACCTTGACCTTTTTAGAGTCGAGCCGGGTTTCGCGAAACCCGACTATCTCAAAAGTCGGGTCGAGTGAAATCGGCCGATTATGACGTAAAGTCGGGATCGACCGAAACACGAAACCCAATGCAAGTCAATGGGGCAGCATAGTCGGCAGTGAGTGGGGGCAAGGAAAACACCTAGAGTGCCCATTTTAATGTCAAAACCATCCATTCTTCTTAATGAAGCTTGTCAAGCGTAATTTACCTTATAATAATTGGAAGGCATTTGAAATTGGGGGTCATTTGGCTAAAGTTGTGGTGGGTAGGGCTGGTTCAAGTAATTAGTGGGCCCAGGAAATCTGGACCACGTCACGGCAGTGGAGCAGGGAGAGGTAAGTATTTCAACTTTGCAAGTGCTGTGAACCTGAGCAAGCAGGGGGGGCCCACTCGTTGGCATTGGCACTGGCACAGGGCCCCTCAAAGTACAGCGGTGTGTTTGCACGGCGGGGGCGCCTCCCACCGGCAGCAACACTATTGCGTACTATGAGAGGCCCTGTGCCAGTGACGTCGCCAACTAGTATTCCTCCCCCCACCTGATGAAGGAACCTGCACTTTCATCTGCACCTTCCTCTTTGTCCCCGTGTAAGGTGGTATGGTATGCGGGAAGAGCAACCTGACTTTCAGCAGGGTCACAATGTTGTTGTGTAGCGTGCACGGGGAATGTTGCGTTATGGGTCAATGTACCAGCAGACTCATCTATCACTGGCTGGGCAATGGGCAGGATGAGGAGGAAACACAGATATGGGCCCAAAGAATAAAGTTGGCTAAATGCAGTTCAAAATTGGTAACACAGGACTAACCAGGGGGCATTGCAGTGGAGGACAACTGGAATGAGAGGCTGACACAGAGAGTAGGCCCAAATCAGTAAGTAGTCGAAATGCAGTTCAAAATTGGCAACCGTAGTAAACAGGCGGCACAGCTTTGTTCAGTGGAGGAGAACAGCAAGGAGTGGCAGACACCGATAGTAGGCCCCAACCCAACTAGTAGGCCAAATGCAGTCTAACATTAACAAGCTCTTAACGAGCGCCTGAAAACGGAATTTCAGGACAGGAAACCAGGAGAACAGCAAGGAGCGGCAGACACTGTTAATAGGCCCCAAACCAACTAGTACGCCAAATGCAGTTGTTCCATTTAACCACAATTTAACGAGAGCCTGAAGATAGAAGCTCAGGAAAGGCAACCTGGAGAACACCTTGGAGTGGAACACACCATCTCTCTACACCCCATACCCATTTTGTAGGCCTAATGCAGTGTAGTTTTCTACAACTACTAAACGAGAGTCGGAAGACCGAAGCAATGGCAAGGAAACCTGGGGAACACCTTGGAGTGTAACACACCATCTCTCTCCACCCGATACCCATTTTGTAGGCCTAATGCAGTGTAGTTTTCTACAACTACTAAACGAGAGTCGGAAGATCGAAGCAATGGCGAGGAAACCTGGTGAACACCTTGGAGTGTAACACACCATCTCTCTCCACCCCATACCCATTTTGTAGGCCTAATGCAGTGTAGTTTCCAACAACTACTAAACGAGAGTCGGAAGACCGAAGCAATGGCAAGGAAACCTGGGGAACACCTTGGAGTGTAACACACCATCTCTCTCCACCCGATACCCATTTTGTAGGCCTAATGCAGTGTAGTTTTCTACAACTACTAAACGAGAGTTGGAAGACCGAAGCAATGGCAAGGAAACCTGGGGAACACCTTGGAGTGTAACACACCATCTCACTCCACCCGATACCCATTTTGTAGGCCTAATGCAGTGTAGTTTTCTACAACTACTGAACGAGAGTCGGAAGACCGAAGCAATGGCAAGGAAACCTGGGGAACACCTTGGAGTGTAACACACCATCTCTCTCCACCCGATACCCATTTTGTAGGCCTAATGCAGTGTAGTTTTCTACAACTACTAAACGAGAGTTGGAAGACCGAAGCAATGGCAAGGAAACCTGGGGAACACCTTGGAGTGTAACACACCATCTCTCTCCACCCGATACCCATTTTGTAGGCCTAATGCAGTGTAGTTTTCTACAACTACTAAACGAGAGTCGGAAGACCGAAGCAATGGCAAGGAAACCTGGGGAACACCTTGGAGTGTAACACACCATCTCTCTCCACCCGATACCCATTTTGTAGGCCTAATGCAGTGTAGTTTTCTACAACTACTAAACGAGAGTCTGAAGACCGAAGCAATGGCAAGGAAACCTGGGGAACACCTTGGAGTGTAACACACCATCTCTCTCCACCCGATACCCATTTTGCAGGCCTAATGCAGTGTAGTTTTCTACAACTACTAAACGACAGTCGGAAGACCGAAGCAATGGCAAGGAAACCTGGGGAACACCTTGGAGTGTAACACACCATCTCTCTCCACCCGATACCCATTTTGTAGGCCTAATGCAGTGTAGTTTTCTACAACTACTAAACGAGAGTCTGAAGACCGAAGCAATGGCAAGGAAACCTGGGGAACACCTTGGAGTGTAACACACCATCTGTCTCCACCCGATACCCATTTTGTAGGCCTAATGCAGTGTAGTTTTCTACAACTACTAAACGAGAGTCGGAAGACCGAAGCAATGGCAAGGAAACCTGGGGAACACCTTGGAGTGTAACACACCATCTCTCTCCACCCGATACCCATTTTGTAGGCCTAATGCAGTGTAGTTTTCTACAACTACTAAACGAGAGTCGGAAGACCGAAGCAATGGCAAGGAAACCTGGGGAACACCTTGGAGTGTAACACACCATCTCTCTCCACCCGATACCCATTTTGTAGGCCTAATGCAGTGTAGTTTTCTACAACTACTAAACGAGAGTCGGAAGACCGAAGCAATGGCAAGGAAACCTGGGGAACACCTTGGAGTGTAACACACCATCTCTCTCCACCCGATACCCATTTTGTAGGCCTAATGCAGTGTAGTTTTCTACAACTACTAAACGAGAGTCTGAAGACCGAAGCAATGGCAAGGAAACCTGGGGAACACCTTGGAGTGTAACACACCATCTCTCTCCACCCGATACCCATTTTGTAGGCCTAATGCAGTGTAGTTTTCTACAACTACTAAACGAGAGTCGGAAGACCGAAGCAATGGCAAGGAAACCTGGGGAACACCTTGGAGTGTAACACACCATCTCTCTCCACCCGATACCCATTTTGTAGGCCTAATGCAGTATAGTTTTGTACAACTACTAAACGAGAGTCGGAAGATCGAAGCAATGGCGAGGAATCCTGGTGAACACCTTGGAGTGTAACACACCATCTCTCTCCACCCCATACCCATTTTGTAGGCCTAATGCAGTGTAGTTTCCAACAACTACTTAACGAGAGCATTAAGATCGAAGCTCTGGAAAGGCAACCTGGAGAACACCTTTGTGTGTAACACACCCTCTCTCTACACCACGGAAGGGCTGATTCTTAGGAAGGAAGGCTGTCGGAAAGAAGCAGGGCGCGTCCGAGGGTGATTATAATCTTATTAGGTATATACTCACCCTCGGACGCGCCCTGCTTCTTTATTTGTAATGAATGTTTATTTGCAATGTGGTTTTGACTTACTCTATTTTTTTGGTAAATAATGATTTTATTATTTTCATTGTTTTGCATCTTCTTGGCAATAATATAAAGAAGACGCGACAGGACAACACTCGGTGGATGCCATATCTGTGTTTTAAATTGAAAAAAACTTTCAATTAACTACTTGCAGGAGAAAGTTATTGTAGCTGGTGGCCATTTTTAGTACTGTACCAGATTTTTGTTGTATGTGTTTGTTTTTAATGTTAAAATGTCTGCATTTGATATCTCTCCAGTATTTTCTTTTTTATAAGCAAAATACTTATTTTTATATTTTCTGATGTTGGTTCAAGGGGTACACGGGCAGCAGTAGACAGGTCAGTGGAGGCCTAGTGGAAGGAGGGACCGCAGACAGGCTTCGAAGGCCTAACATAATAAATTGGGCTGGCTGTAGGCAATTTAAAATTGGTTCCAGGGGAACACGGGCGGCAGTAGCCAGGTCAGTGTAGTAGTAGTGGAAAGAACGGGCCGCAGACAGGCTTCGAAGGCCTAACATAACAAAAATTGGGCTGTAGGCAATTTAAAATTGGTTCCAGGGGAACACGGGCAGCAGTAGACAGGTCAGTGGAGGCCTAGTGGAAGGAGGGACCGCAGACAGGCTTCGAAGCCCTAACATAATAAATTGGGCTTGCTGTCGGCAATTTTAAATTGGTTCCAGGGGAACACGGGCGGCAGTAGCCAGGTCAGTGTAGTAGTAGTGGAAAGAACGGGCCGCAGACAGGCTTCGAAGGCCTAACATAACAAAAATTGGGCTGTAGGCAATTTAAAATTGGTTCCAGGGGAACATGGGCAGCAGTAGACAGGTCAGTGGAGGCCTAGTGGAAGGAGTGACCGCAGACAGGCTTCGAAGGCCTAACATAAGAAAAATGTCAATACAATGGTATTGACAGTGCCAGGCATTGAAGGATGTCAGCGCATAGACTAAACATTGGTGGAGCTGTGAGAGAAAATTTTGCAAGTGGTAGAGCACTGTTTTAGCTGGGGGGGGGGGACTGTCTTGTGGCCGGCGGTACAGGCCCAGGGCCCCTCATATTACAACGGTGTGTCTGACGTTGGGTGCGCACCACCACCGCCAGACACTTTATTGTACTATGAGGGACCTAGTGGCAGTGCCGTCGACCAAAAGCGGGCACACCCACCTCCTCAGACAAACAGTACTCTCACGGGTGCTGGCGCCAAGTGGCGATACCACGGCCCCGTGTGGGGACTTTGGCCATTTAGGGAGGTGTTAACATGTCGGATGCTGGACAATCAGGTGCTGCAAATTACGAGATTGGAAAAGTCGTTCAGAATAGTCCACAGGCAAGACCTTTACATAGTAAAGCTAGGTGTCAGCCGGGCAAGGTGGGGCAAAAGATTTCGAAATCCAGTTGTGGTTCATTTTAATGAAGGTTAGATCATCTACATTTTGGGTAGCCAGACGAGTCCTTTTTTCTGTTAGTATTGAACCTGCAGCACTGAATACTCTTTCTGATAGGACACTAGCTGCCGGGCAAGCAAGCTCCTGCAATGCATTTTGATGCCCAGTAATCAAATGGGAATGACGGTTGAGGGGGAACGTCGATAAGGGATGAAAAATAGTTAGTAACCATACTGGACAAATGTTGTCTCCTGTCACTTTGAATTGATGCTGCAGTACCTGTCCTGTCTGCGGTCATAGCAAAATCACTCCACAACCTGGTCAGAAAACCCCTCTGGCCAACGCCACTTCTGATTTCTGCCCCTCTAACACCTCTGGTCTGCTGGCCCCTGCAGCTCGTGTTAGAACGATCACGGGCGCTGTGTGCAGGGAATGCCAGAAGCAAACGGTCAACAAGAGTTGATTGTTTGGTTGCTAATATTAGTTCCAAGTTCTCATGTGGCATTATATTTTGCAATTTGCCTTTATAGCGAGGATCAAGGAAGCAGGCCAACCAGTAATCGTCATCGTTCATCATTTTTGTTATGCGTGTGTCCCTTTTGAGGATACGTAAGGCATAATCCGCCATGTGGCCCAAAGTTCCAGTTCTCAAATCTGTGGTTGTGCTTGGTTGAGGGGCAGTTTCAGGCAAATCCACGTCACTTGTGTCACTCCAAAAACCAGAACCCGGCCTTGCCGCGCCAACAATTTCCACTGGCCCCGGAAAAGCTTCCTCATTAAAAATATAATCATCCCCATCATCCTCCTCGTCCTCCTCCTCCTGTTCACCCGCTACCTCGTCCTGTACACTGCCCTGGCCAGACAATGGTTAACTGTCATCAAGGCTTTCCTCTTCCTCAGCTGCAGACGCCTGATCCTTTATGTGCGTCAAACTTTGCATCAGCAGACGCATTAGGGGGATGCTCATGCTTATTATGGCGTTGTCTGCACTAACCAGCCGTGTGCATTCCTCAAAACACTGAAGGACTTGACACATGTCTTGAATCTTCGACCACTGCACACCTGACAACTCCATGTCTGCCATCCTACTGCCTGCCCGTGTATGTGTATCCTCCCACAAAAACATAACAGCCCGCCTCTGTTCACACAGTCTCTGAAGCATGTGCAGTGTTGAGTTCCACCTTGTTGCAACGTCTATGATTAGGCGATGCTGGGGAAGGTTCAAAGAACGCTGATAGGTCTGCATACGGCTGGAGTGTACGGGCGAACGGCGGATATGTGAGCAAAGTCCACTCACTTTGAGGAGCAGGTCGGATAACCCCGGATAACTTTTCAGGAAGCACTGCACCACCAGGTTTAAGGTGTGAGCCAGGCAAGGAATGTGTTTCAGTTGGGAAAGGGAGATGGCAGCCATGAAATTCCTTCCGTTATCACTCACTACCTTGCCTGCCTCAAGATCTACAGTGCCCAGCCACGACTGCGTTTCTTTCTGCAAGAACTCGGACAGAACTTCAGCGGTGTGTCTGTTGTCGCCCAAACACTTCATAGCCAATACAGCCTGCTGACGTTTGCCAGTAGCTGCCCCATAATGGGAGACCTGGTGTGCAACAGTGGCAGCTGCGGATGGAGTTGTTGTGCGACTGCGGTCTGTGGACGAGGTCTCGCTTCTGCAGAAGGACGAGGAGGAGGAGGAGGGGGTGCGAACGGCTACAGCCAACTGTTTCCTAGACCGTGGGCTAGGCAGAACTGTCCCAAACTTGCTGTCCCCTGTGGACCCTGCATCCACCACATTTACCCAGTGTGCCGTGATGGACACGTAACGTCCCTGGCCATGCCTACTGGTCCATGCATCTCTTGTCAGGTGCACCTTTGTGCTCACAGATTGCCTGAGTGCATGGACGATGCGCTCTTTAACAAGCTGGTGGAGGGCTGGGATGGCTTTTCTGGAAAAAAAGTGTCGACTGGGTAGCTCGTAGCGTGGTACAGCGTAGTTCATCAGGGCTTTGAAAGCTTCGCTTTCAACTAACCGGTAGGGCATCATCTCTAACGAGATTAGTCTAGCTATGTGGGCGTTCAAACCCTGTGTACGCGGATGCGAGGCTAAGTACTTCCTTTTTCTAACCATAGTCTCATGTAGGGTGAGCTGGACTGGAGAGCTGGAGATCGTGGAACTAGCGGGGGTGCCGGTGGACATGGCAGACTGAGAGACGGTGGGAGATGGTATTGTTGCCGCCGGTGCCCTAGATGCAGTGTTTCCTACTACGAAACTGGTGATTCCCTGACCCTGACTGCTTTGGCCTGGCAAAGAAACCTGCACAGATACTGCAGGTGGTGCAGAAAATGGTGGCCCTACACTGCCGGAAGGGATGTTGCGTTGATGACTAGCTTCATTGGCCGAGGGTGCTACAACCTTAAGGGACGTTTGGTAGTTAGTCCAAGCTTGCAAATGCATGGTGGTTAAATGTCTATGCATGCAACTTGTATTGAGACTTTTCAGATTCTGCCCTCTGCTTAAGGTAGTTGAACATTTTTGACAGATGACTTTGCGCTGATCAATTGGATGTTGTTTAAAAAAATGCCAGACTGCACTCTTTCTAGCATCGGATACCTTTTCAGGCATTGCAGACTGAGCTTTAACCGGATGGCCACGCTGTCCTCCAACAGGTTTTGACTTTGCCACGCGTTTTGGGCAAGATACGGGCCCGGCAGATGGAACCTGTTGCGATGTTGATGCCTGCTGCGGCCCCTCCTCCTCCGCTTCAGAACTGCTGCCACCTGCACCCTGTTCCCCCAATGGCTGCCAATCGGGGTCAAGAACTGGGTCATCTATTACCTCTTCTTGTAGCTCGTGTGCAACTTCGTCTGTGTCACCGTGTCGGTCGGTGGTATAGCGTTCGTGATGGGGCAACATAGTCTCATCAGGGTCTGATTCTTGATCAGCACCCTGCGAGGGCAATGTTGTGGTCTGAGTCAAAGGACCAGCATAGTAGTCTGGCTGTGGCTGTGCATCAGTGCACTCCATGTCAGATTCAACTTGTAATGGGCATGGACTGTTAACTGCTTCACTTTCTAAGCCAGGGACGGTATGTGTAAAGAGCTCCATGGAGTAACCCGTTGTGTCGCCTGCTGCATTCTTCTCTGTTGTTGTTTTTGCTGAAGAGGACAAGGAAGCGACTTGTCCCTGACCGTGAACATCCACTAACGACACGCTGCTTTTACTTTTACCAGTTTCACGAGAGGAGGCAAAAGAGCTAGAGGCTGAGTCAGCAAGATAAGCCAAAACTTGCTCTTGCTGCTCCGGCTTTAAAAGCGGTTTTCCTACTCCCAGAAAAGGGAGCGTTCGAGGCCTTGTGTAGCCAGACGACGAACCTGGCTCCACAGCTCCAGACTTAGGTGCAATATTTTTTTTCCCACGACCACCTGATGCTCCACCACTACCACTACCCTCATTACCAGCTGACAATGAACGCCCCCGGCCACGACCTCTTCCACCAGACTTCCTCATTGTTTTAAAAATGTTACCAAACTAACGGTATTTGTTGCTGTCACACAACTTACACGGTGAGCTATAACTTCAGTATGATTTAGCTACCCCTTTACAGGTGGGTGAGACCACAACGAAAATCAGGCACAATGTTACACACTCTGTTGTTGGTGGCAACAAATGAGAGAGATGCCACACACGCAGGACTGTCACTGAAGCGCAAATGTAAATATTAATCTCCCACTGATTTTTTTTTTTTTTTTTAAAAGGGAGACTTTAGAAAAAAAAAATAATAAAAAAAAATGATTTTTTAAGGAAGAATTTATAAACCAAATAAAATGAAATGATTGTTTCAGGGAGAATTTAGAAAACAAATAAAAAAAAAATAGGCTTTCTATGGCCCACTGAGTGAGAGAGGACGCACACAGGAGTCAGGAGTGGCACACAAGCCCAGAGGCCAATATTTATCTCCCACTGATTGATTTAGTGATTTTTTCAGGTAGATTTTGGAACCCAAATCAAGCAAAAAAATAAATAGGCTTTCTATGGCCCACAATTGGAGAGAGAGAGAGAGAGGGCACACCCAGGAGTCAAGACTGGCACACAAGCAGAAAGGGCAATATTAATCTCCCACTGATTTGATTTTTTTTTTTTTTTTCAGGGAGACTTTAGAAAAAAAAATACAAAAAAAATGAATTTTTCAGGAAGAATTTAGAAACCAAATAAAATGAAATGATTGTTTCAGGGAGAATTTAGAAAACAAATAAAAAAAAAATAGGCTTTCTATGGCCCACTGAGTGAGAGAGGACGCACACAGGAGTCAGGAGTGGCACACAAGCCCAGAGGCCAATATTTATCTCCCACTGATTGATTTAGTGATTTTTTCAGGTAGATTTTGGAACCCAAATCAAGCAAAAAAATTAATAGGCTTTCTATGGCCCACAATTGGAGAGAGAGAGATGGCACACCCAGGAGTCAAGACTGGCACACAAGCAAAAAGGGCAATATTAATCTCCCACTGATTTGATTTTTTTTATTTTTTCAGGGAGACTTTAGAAAAAAAAAATACAAAAAAAATGATTTTTTCAGGAATAATTTAGAAACCAAATAAAATAAAATGATTTTTTCAGGGAGAATTTAGAAAACAAATAAAACAAAAAATAGGCTTTCTAGGGCCCACTGAGTGAGAGATGACGCACACAGGAGTCAGGAGTGGCACACAAGCCCAGAGGCCAATATTTATCTCCCACTGATTGATTTAGTGATTTTTTCAGGTAGATTTTGGAACCCAAATCAAGCAAAAAAATAAATAGGCTTTCTATGGCCCACAATTGGAGAGAGAGAGAGAGATGTCACACCCAGGAGTCAAGACTGGCACACAAGCAGAAAGGGCAATATTAATCTCCCACTGATTTGATTTTTTTTTTTTTTCAGGGAGACTTTAGAAAAAAAAAATACAAAAAAATGAATTTTTCAGGAAGAATTTGGAAACCAAATAAAATGAAATGATTGTTTCAGGGAGAATTTAGAAAACAAATTAAAAAAAAATGGCTTTCTATGGCCCACTGAGTGAGAGAGGACGCACACAGGAGTCAGGAGTGGCACACAAGCCCAGAGGCCAATATTTATCTCCCACTGATTGATTTAGTGATTTTTTCAGGTAGATTTTGGAACCCAAATCAAGCAAAAAAATGAATAGGCTTTCTATGGCCCACAATTGGAGAGAGAGAGATGGCACACCCAGGAGTCAAGACTGGCACACAAGCAGAAAGGGCAATATTAATCTCCCACTGATTTGATTTTTTTTTTTTTTTTCAGGGAGACTTTAGAAAAAAAAATACAAAAAAATGAATTTTTCAGGAAGAATTTAGAAACCAAATAAAATGAAATGATTGTTTCAGGGAGAATTTAGAAAACAAATAAAAAAAAAATAGGCTTTCTATGGCCCACTGAGTGAGAGAGGACGCACACAGGAGTCAGGAGTGGCACACAAGCCCAGAGGCCAATATTTATCTCCCACTGATTGATTTAGTGATTTTTTCAGGTAGATTTTGGAACCCAAATCAAGCAAAAAAATTAATAGGCTTTCTATGGCCCACAATTGGAGAGAGAGAGATGGCACACCCAGGAGTCAAGACTGGCACACAAGCAAAAAGGGCAATATTAATCTCCCACTGATTTGATTTTTTTTATTTTTTCAGGGAGACTTTAGAAAAAAAAAATACAAAAAAAATGATTTTTTCAGGAATAATTTAGAAACCAAATAAAATAAAATGATTTTTTCAGGGAGAATTTAGAAAACAAATAAAACAAAAAATAGGCTTTCTAGGGCCCACTGAGTGAGAGATGACGCACACAGGAGTCAGGAGTGGCACACAAGCCCAGAGGCCAATATTTATCTCCCACTGATTGATTTAGTGATTTTTTCAGGTAGATTTTGGAACCCAAATCAAGCAAAAAAATAAATAGGCTTTCTATGGCCCACAATTGGAGAGAGAGAGAGAGATGTCACACCCAGGAGTCAAGACTGGCACACAAGCAGAAAGGGCAATATTAATCTCCCACTGATTTGATTTTTTTTTTTTTTCAGGGAGACTTTAGAAAAAAAAAATACAAAAAAATGAATTTTTCAGGAAGAATTTAGAAACCAAATAAAATGAAATGATTGTTTCAGGGAGAATTTAGAAAACAAATTAAAAAAAAATAGGCTTTCTATGGCCCACTGAGTGAGAGAGGACGCACACAGGAGTCAGGAGTGGCACACAAGCCCAGAGGCCAATATTTATCTCCCACTGATTGATTTAGTGATTTTTTCAGGTAGATTTTGGAACCCAAATCAAGCAAAAAAATGAATAGGCTTTCTATGGCCCACAATTGGAGAGAGAGAGATGGCACACCCAGGAGTCAAGACTGGCACACAAGCAGAAAGGGCAATATTAATCTCCCACTGATTTGATTTTTTTTTTTTTTTTTTCAGGGAGACTTTAGAAAAAAAAAATACAAAAAAAATGATTTTTTCAGGAATAATTTAGAAACCAAATAAAATAAAATGATTTTTTCAGGGAGAATTTAGAAAACAAATAAAACAAAAAATAGGCTTTCTAGGGCCCACTGAGTGAGAGATGACGCACACAGGAGTCAGGAGTGGCACACAAGCCCAGAGGCCAATATTTATCTCCCACTGATTGATTTAGTGATTTTTTCAGGTAGATTTTGGAACCCAAATCAAGCAAAAAAATAAATAGGCTTTCTATGGCCCACAATTGGAGAGAGAGAGAGAGAGAGATGGCACACCCAGGAGTCAAGACTGGCACACAAGCAGAAAGGGCAATATTAATCTCCCACTGATTTGATTTTTTTTTTTTTTTTCAGGGAGACTTTAAAAAAAAAAAATACAAAAAAATGAATTTTTCAGGAAGAATTTAGAAACAAAATAAAATAAAATGATTGTTTCAGGGAGAATTTAGAAAACAAATAAAAAAAAATAGGCTTTGTAGGGCCCACTGAGTGAGAGAGGACGCACACAGGAGTCAGGAGTGGCACACAAGCCCAGAGGCCAATATTTATCTCCCACTGATTGACTTAGTGATTTTTTCAGGTAGATTTTGGAACCCAAATCAAGCAAAAAAATTAATAGGCTTTCTATGGCCCACAATTGGAGAGAGAGAGAGATGGCACACCCAGGAGTCAAGACTGGCACACAAGCAGAAAGGGCAATAATAATCTCCCACTGATTTGATTTTTTTTTTTTTTCAGGGAGACTTTAGAAAAAAAAAATACAAAAAAATGAATTTTTCAGGAAGAATTTAGAAACAAAATAAAATAAAATGATTGTTTCAGGGAGAATTTAGAAAACAAATAAAAAAAAATAGGCTTTCTATGGCCCACTGAGTGAGAGAGGACGCACACAGGAGTCAGGAGTGGCACACAAGCCCAGAGGCCAATATTTATCTCCCACTGATTGATTTAGTGATTTTTTCAGGTAGATTTTGGAACTCAAATCAAGCAAAAAAATTAATAGGCTTTCTATGGCCCACAATTGGAGAGAGAGAGATGGCACACCCAGGAGTCAAGACTGGCACACAAGCAGAAAGGGCAATATTAATCTCCCACTGATTTGATTTTTTTTTTTTTTCAGGGAGACTTTAGAAAAAAAAAATACAAAAAAAATGATTTTTTCAGGAATAATTTAGAAACCAAATAAAATAAAATGATTGTTTCAGGGAGAATTTAGAAAACAAATTAAAAAAAATAGGCTTTGTAGGGCCCACTGAGTGAGAGAGGACGCACACAGGAGTCAGGAGTGGCACACAAGCCCAGAGGCCAATATTTATCTCCCACTGATTGATTTATTGATTTTTTCAGGTAGAATTTAGAACCCAAATCAACCAAAAAAATAAATAGGCTTTCTATGGCCCACTATTTGTGAGAGAGATGGCACGCTCAGGACTGGCACACAAGCCCAGAGGCCAATATTAATCTCCCACTTTTTTTTTTTTTCCAGGGAAAATTTATAAACCCAATAAAAAAAATAATAAATAGGCTTTCTATGGCCCACTATCTGAGAGAGAGAGATGGCACGCTTAGGACTGGCACACAAGCCCAAAGGCCAATATTAATCTCCCACTGATTGATTTATTGATTTTTTCAGGTAGAATTTAGAACCCAAATCAACCCAAAAAATAAATAGGCTTTCTATGGCCCACTATTTGTGAGAGAGATGGCACGCTCAGGACTGGCACACAAGCCCAGAGGCCAATATTAATCTCCCACTTTTTTTTTTTTCCAGGGA
Source organism: Ranitomeya imitator (assembly GCF_032444005.1). Lineage (NCBI taxonomy): Eukaryota > Metazoa > Chordata > Amphibia > Anura > Dendrobatidae > Ranitomeya > Ranitomeya imitator. The sequence goes on from NC_091283.1 coordinate 51,753,300, forward strand.
AAATTTATAAACCCAATAAAAAAAATAATAGATAGGCTTTCTATGGCCCACTGTCTGAGAGAGAGAGATGGCACGCTTAGGACTGGCACACAAGCCCAAAGGCCAATATTAATCTCCCACTGATTGATTTATTGATTTTTTCAGGTAGAATTTAGAACCCAAATCAAGCAAAAAAATAAATAGGCTTTCTATGGCCCACTGAGTGAGAGATGGCACACACAGGAGTCAGGAGTGGCACACAAGCCCTGAGGCCAATATTTTTCTCCCACTGATTGATGTTGTGATTTTTTCAGGTAGATTTTAGAACCCAAATCAAGCAAAAAAATAAATAGGCTTTCTATGGCCCACTGAGTGAGAGATGGCACACACAGGGATGGCACTCTAGCAGAAATGCCAATCTTAATCTCCCACAAAAAAAAAAAAAAAAGGAACTGTCCTTCAATTACTATCTCCCTGCAGTAATCTCAGCCAGGTATGGCAGGCAGCAATAAGGAGTGGACTGATGCACAAATTAAATAAAAAGTGTGGACAAACAAACAAGATAGCTGTGCAGAAAGGAAGGAACAAGAGGATTTGTGCATTGAAAAAAGCAGTTGGTTTGCACAGCGGCGTACACATAGCAATGCAGCTATCAGGGAGCCTTCTAGGGCAGCCCAATGAGCTACAGCGCTGAGGAAAAAAAAAAAATGTAGCTTCCACTGTCCCTGCACACCGAAGGTGGTGTTGGGCTGTGGAAATCGCTACAGCACAAGCGGTTTGGTGGTTAATGGACCCTGCCTAACGCTATCCCTGCTTCTGACGAAGCGGCAGCAACCTCTCCCTAAGCTCAGATCAGCAGCAGTAACATGGCGGTCGGCGGGAACTCCCCTTTATAGCCCCTGTGACGCCGCAGACAGCAAGCCAATCACTGCAATGCCCTTCTCTAAGATGGTGGGGACCAGGACCTATGTCATCACGCTGCCCACACTCTGCGTTTACCTTCATTGGCTGAGAAATGGCGCTTTTCGCGTCATTGAAACGTGACTTTGGCGCGAAAGTCGCGTACCGCATGGCCGACCCCGCACATGGGTCGGATCGGGTTTCATGAAACCCGACTTTGCCAAAAGTCGGCGACTTTTGAAAATGAACGACCCGTTCCGCTCAACCCTAATCATAATGTGTGGAGGGGCATAATGAAGGCATCATAATGTATGGGAGGAGCATTATGGGGCATCATATGTGGAGGAGCATTGTAGGGGTGTCATGATGCAAGGGGACCATAAGAGAGGTACCAAACTGTGTGGGAACATAGTTCTCTATCATCCACTTATACTGTACAATCATAAAGTGCTTCCTTTTGATTATTTACAGGTTAATGTATTTATATAACTAGTGAAAGCTTCATATTTGTACTGATTACTTTACAACAGAGCTCTTCTCTATAACCACAGAATGTGCTGCCAACATGAAGCAATGGCCACTGCAGATGGGAAGGGATTTAGCGTGTCAGGATCACATTCACAGACTTTATTCTTCTTTTCCAAACAAATGCAATTCGCTGTAAATAACAGAACGGACAATGTGTTTTAAGAAAAGGAATTATATGGAAACTTAATCTGTAAGTAATAACAAGCAAGCCAAACTAACGTGTACGGTTCACTTGAAAGGTCACTGTTCTAATCTCTGGGATAATTTTAATATGGTAAAGCCTATTGTGTCAAATGTGGCACCATACGGCTCTATTACCACATGTTCAGAATATGGGCACACTATAGAACTATAGATATCCCAGGCATTGCAGTATATCTACTGTATGGGCAATACAGTATAAACTAAAGGACAAATTAATTAAACACTTTACACCAAAAGCGTCTGCATAAAAGTTGTACGTTTTTCTCCATAACACAGTGTTGTTCGAAATGTTATGATTTTCAGCCTTCTTATACCAGCTCCTCCTCTTCCATTAAAGTAAGTGCGAACTGGTTTAACGTTGTGGCCCCAAAAGATGTTAAACAATGTGTACATTTTTATGCCAAATTTCTAAAAGTTTTACAATTTTCAGTACTTACAGTAGTGTTCAAAATAATAGTAGTCCAATATGTGTATTAGAATAATTAATTGAAAGGGGGAGTGTTCAAAATAATAGCAGTGTGGAGTTCAATTAGTGATGTCAATCATTCTGTGAAGAAACCGGTGTTAATCAGGTTGCCCTTATTTAAGGGTGAAGCCAGGACATGTTGTCCATGCATTTCTCCTTGAAAGCCTGAGAAATATGGGTCGTTTGAGACATTGTTCAGAAGAACAGCGTACTTTGATTAAAAAGTTGATTGGAGAAGGTAAAACCTATAAAGAAGTGCAGACAATGATAGGCTGTTCAGCTAAAATGATTTCCAATGCTTTAAAATGGAAAGCCAAACCAGACAGACGTGGAAGAAAATGGAAGACGACCATTCGAATGGATGGAAGAATAGCCAGAATGGCAAAGGCTCAGCCAATGATCAGCTCCAGGATGATCAAAGACAGTCTCAAGTTACCTGTGAGGACTCTGACAGCTAGAAGACGCCTGTGTGACGCTAATATCTTAGCAAGAATTCCCCGCAAAGTCCCACCGTTAAAAAAAAGACATATACTGAAGATGATACAATTTGCCAAAGAACACATCAACTGGCCTAAAGGGAAATGGAGAAATATTTTGTGGACTGAATAAAGTAAAATTGTTCTTTTTGGGTCTAAGTTCGTTAGATGACCCCAAATCTCTGCAGTCAAGCCACAGTACAGTCTGCACACAGTGAAGCATGGTGGTGCAGGCATCATGATACTGGCATGCTTCACTTACTATGGTGCCGGACCTATTTACCGCATGCCAGGGACCAGTTTGCATATATTAAAATACTTGAAGAGGTCATGTTGCCATATGGTGAAGAGAATATGCCCTTGAAATGGCAGTTTCAACAAGACAACAATCCTAAACACACCAATAAATGAGCAAAATCTTGGTTCCAGTCCAACAAAATTGAAGTTATGGAATGGCTAGCCCAATCCCCAAACCTTAATCCGATAGAAAACTTGTGGGGTGACATTAAAAATGCCATTCCTGAGGCAAAGCCAAGAAATGCAAAAAAAATTGTAGGATGTGGTCAAAGCATCCTGGGCTGGAATAACAGAAGCTGGTTGACTCTATGCAACATAGATGTGAAGCAGTTCTAAAAAAAATGTGGGTAACAAGTAAATATTAGGTTAGTGTTTCACAGGAATGCTAAATTCTCAAAAAAATACTACATATTGTGAGTTTGTAAGGACAAATCCAGACACTGCTATTTTTTAGAACAGCCCAATGATAATTTTTTGTTATTTTCTATAAAGTAGTTAAACAATATATACATTTCTCTTCACGTTTTGAATTAGAAAACAGTGTGCAATGTTCCCAATGCTGGAAATAAAAACTAGTATAACAATTTTGAGAAGAACTCATGTTTTTGAGCACACTACCATTATTTTGAACGCTACTATACAACAAAGCTTAAAATCCCAAGAAAAGGCGGTGTGAAGTACAAAATATTTATGAATGAATTTATATGAAAACATTTCCGAAACCCACATAATTTAGACAGGTGATATCTGTCTTAACCTTCCTCTAGTGTTAGCTTTCTGTTACTCTTTCTTATGTTAACGGGTCGGTTTTGACCCGTATCTTAAATCACCCCTAAGATACCCTAAAAACAGTTATTTATGATCCAATTTGTTTCTTACCTCTTAGCTACCTTGTTAGGGTTTCTCATCCATGGAAGGATTGATTTTAATATTTTTCTTGCGGCCCCCTGGGCCTTTCATTTGAGAGCATATCCTTCATTTTCAATATAAAAATATTGTCAAATGAACCTCAAGAGAATAATATAAACTATACTCTGCAAAGTACCAACTCTAAGCTGATTTGGCCATACATGCCTGGACATGTCCCTAACTCAAGTTGTTGGAGGTAGAGCTGGCTGTGGGCTGTTGGTTTATATTGTGTTAATGAGTTCAGTTTTGGGACTTAGTATTGTTTTTTTACTCTTATATTAGACCTAGGTCGAAATTGACCCCCAGCAACACAAATGTCATGCTATGTCATCCAAACAGTTCAATTTTGGTCTCATCTGACCAGTCTATATCTTCTCAGTGTTTCACAGGCTTGACTAAATGTTGTTGAGCAAACTTTAAACGCGCTTGAATATACTTTTTGTTCAGAAATGGAGACTTTCGTGGTGAGGATGTATACAGATCATAGAGGTTGAGTGCATTTCCTATTGTTTTCTTTGAAACAATTGTACCTACTGATTCCAGCTTTTTCTGTAGTATTCCACATGTGGTTCTTGGATCTTGGACAACTGTTATAATCATTATTTTTCCTCCTCTGTTTGAAGGCTTGCGGGGACCAGCTGGTCGTGGCTGGTTTATGGTGAAGTTATGTTCTTTCCACTTCTGGATTATGGTCCCATCAGACCCACTGGACCCTTTAGTGGTTAAGAAATTCTTCTGGAGGCAATGCCATAAGTATGTTTTCCAAGGTAAATCGTGAAGGTTTTGAGGAAGCTCACTTATTATAAGCATCATGAGATGTTTCTTGTGTGACACCTTGGTAATGTGACACCTTTTTACAGGCCATCATCAGTTAAACCAGGTGATATTATATTTCACTAAGTGGCAGGATTTCTTTCTGATTAATGATAGATTCAGTTGGTGTCATGACTTTTCATGGCTTTTTGGACCTCTTTTTCTTTTTGTGTTGAATAGGGTTGAGCGACATTGACTTTTTTAGAGTCGAGTCGGGTTTCGCAAAACCCGACTATCTCAATAGTCGGGTCGAGTGAAATCGGCCGATTATGACGTAAAGTTGGGATCGACCGAAACACGAAACCCAATGCAAGTCAATGGGGCAGCATAGTCGGCAGTGAGTGGGGGCCAGGAAAACACCTAGAGTGCCCATTTTAATGCCAAAAACATGCATTCTTCTTAACGAAGCTTGTCAATCTTAATTTCCCTTATAATAATAGTTAAGGTAAGGTAAGTATTTAAACTTTGCAAGTGCTGTGATCCTGAGCAAGCAGGGGAGGCCCACTCGTTGGCATTGGCACTGGCACAGGGCCCCTCAAAGTACGGCGGTGTGTTTGCACGGCGGGGGCGCCTCCCACCGGCAGCGACACTTTTGCGTACTATGAGGGGCCCTGTGCCAGTGACGTCGCCAACGAGTATTCCTCCCCCCACCTGATGAAGGAACCTGCACTTTCATCTGCACCTTCCTCTTTGTCCCCGTGTAAGGTGGTATGGTATGCGGGAAGAGGAACCTGACTTTCAGCAGGGTCACAATCTTGCTGTGTAGCGTGCACGGGGAATGTTGCGTTATGGGTCAATGTACCAGCAGACTCATCTATCACTGGCTGGGCAATGGGCAGGATGAGGAGGAAGCACAGATATAGGCCCAAAGAATAAAGTGGTTTAAATGCAGTTCAAAATTGGTAAGAGGACTAACCAGGGGGCATTGCTTTGTTCAGTGGAGGACAACTGTAATGAGAGGCTGACACAGAGACTAGGCCCAAATCAGTAATTAGTCTAAATGCAGTTCGAAATTGGCAACAGTAGTAAACAGGCGGCACAGCTTTGTTCAGTGGAGGAGAACAGCAAGGAGCGGCAGACACTGTTAGTAGGCCCCAACCCAACTAGTAGGCCAAATGCAGTTGTTTCATTTAACAACTATTTAACAAGAGCCTGAAGATAGAAGCTCAGGAAAGGCAACCTGGAGAACACCTTGGAGCGGAAGCCACCGTCTCTACAACCCAGACCCAACTTGTAGGCCGAATGCAGTGTTGTTTTCAACAACTACTTAAGAAGAGCCTCAAGATTGAAGCAATGGAGAGGCAACCTGGGGAACACCTTGGAGTGGAACACACCGTCTCTACACCCCTGACCCAACTTGTAGGCCGCATGCAGTGTTGTTTTCAACAACTACTAAATGAGAGCCAGAAGATTGAAGCAATGGAGAGGCAACCTGGAGAACACCTTGGAGCGGCAGACACTGGTAGTAGGCCCCAACCCAAGTACTAGCCCCACTGCAGTTAGATTTACAAAAAAATACTAAACGAGAGCCTGAAGATCAAAGCTCAGAAAAGGCAACCCAGAGAACACCTTGGAGCGGCAGACACTGGTAGTAGGCCCCAACCCAAGTACTAGCCCCACTGCAGTTAGATTTAAAAAAACTACTAAACGAGAGCCTGAAGATCAAAGCTCAGAAAAGGCAACCCGGAGAACACCTTGGAGCGGCAGACACTGGTAGTAGGCTTTAAACCCAAAATTTTGGTCAATGGAGTTTATAAAATGTTCCAGGGGTACACAGACAGCATTGGTGTGGTAAGCGGAGGACAATTTCTATTTAGGACTGCAGACAGACTTAGTAGGCTGTCCCCTGTGGACCATGCATCCACAACATTAACCCAGTGCGCCGTAATGGACATGTAACCTTTCGTGGACATGCCTACTGGTCCATGCATCTGTTGTCAGGTGCACCTTTCTACTATTAGATAGCCTGAGAGCATGGACAATGCGGATTTTTACATGATGGTGGAGGGCTGGGATGGCTTTTCTCGCAAAAGAAGTGACGACTGGGTAGCTCTTACCATGGTACAGAGCAGTCCATCTGTGCTTTATAATTATAAATTAAAGAAAAAAAGTAGGCTGTATGCACTTTGAAATAGGTTCCAGGGGTACACGGGCGGCAGTGGACTGGTCACTGGAGGACTAGTGGAAGGAGGGACCGCAGACAGGCGTAGTAGGCCTAACATTATAAAATTGGGCTGTAGGCACTTTATAATTGGTTCCAGGGGTACACGGGCAGCATTGGTCTGGTCAGTGGAGGAGTAGTAGAAAGAAGGTACCGCAGACAGGCTTCGAAGGCCTAACATAAAAAAATTGGGCTGTAGGCACTTTTAAATAGGTTCCAGGGGTACACGGGCAGCATTGGTCTGGTCAGTGGAGGAGTAGTAGAAAGCACGGACCGCAGACAGGCTTCGAAGGCCTAACATAATAAAATTGGGCTGTAGGCACTTTATAATTGGTTCCAGGGGTACACGGGCAGCATTGGTCTGGTCAGTGGAGGAGTAGTAGAAAGAAGGTACCGCAGACAGGCTTCGAAGGTTTATCATAAAAAAAATGGGCTGTAGGCACTTTTAAATAGGTTCCAGGGGTACACGGGCAGCATTGGTCTGGTCAGTGGAGGAGTAGTAGAAAGAAGGTACCGCAGACAGGCTTCGAAGGCCTAACATAAAAAAATTGGGCTGTAGGCACTTTTAAATAGGTTCCAGGGGTACACGGGCAGCATTGGTCTGGTCAGTGGAGGAGTAGTAGAAAGAACAGACCGCAGACAGGCTTCGAAGGCCTAACATAATAAAATTGGGCTGTAGGCACTTTATAATTGGTTCCAGGGGTACACGGGCAGCAGTAGACAGGTCAGTGGAGGCCTAGTGGAAGGAGGGACCGCAGACAGGCTTCGAAGGCCTAACATAAAAAAATTGGGGTGTAGGCACTTTAAAATAGGTTCCAGGGGTACACGGGCAGCAGTGGTCTGGTCAGTGGAGGAGTAGTAGAAAGAAGGGACCGCAGACAGGCTTCGAAGGCCTAACATAAAAAAATTGGGCTGTAGGCACTTTTAAATAGGTTCCAGGGGTACACGGGCAGCATTGGTCTGGTCAGTGGAGGAGTAGTAGAAAGAAGGTACCGCAGACAGGCTTCGAAGGCCTAACATAAAAAAATTGGGCTGTAGGCACTTTTAAATAGGTTCCAGGGGTACACGGGCAGCATTGGTCTGGTCAGTGGAGGAGTAGTAGAAAGAACAGACCGCAGACAGGCTTCGAAGGCCTAACATAATAAAATTGGGCTGTAGGCACTTTATAATTGGTTCCAGGGGTACACGGGCAGCAGTAGACAGGTCAGTGGAGGCCTAGTGGAAGGAGGGACCGCAGACAGGCTTCGAAGGCCTAACATAAAAAAAATTGGGGTGTAGGCACTTTAAAATAGGTTCCAGGGGTACACGGGCAGCATTGGTCTGGTCAGTGGAGGAGTAGTAGAAAGAACAGACCGCAGACAGGCTTCGAAGGCCTAACATAATAAAATTGGGCTGTAGGCACTTTATAATTGGTTCCAGGGGTACACGGGCAGCAGTAGACAGGTCAGTGGAGGCCTAGTGGAAGGAGGGACCGCAGACAGGCTTCGAAGGCCTAACATAAAAAAAATTGGGGTGTAGGCACTTTAAAATAGGTTCCAGGGGTACACGGGCAGCAGTGGTCTGGTCAGTGGAGGAGTAGTAGAAAGAAGGGACCGCAGACAGGCTTCGAAGGCCTAACATAAAAAAATTGGGCTGTAGGCACTTTTAAATAGGTTCCAGGGGTACACGGGCAGCATTGGTCTGGTCAGTGGAGGAGTAGTAGAAAGAAGGTACCGCAGACAGGCTTCGAAGGCCTAACATAAAAAAATTGGGCTGTAGGCACTTTTAAATAGGTTCCAGGGGTACACGGGCAGCATTGGTCTGGTCAGTGGAGGAGTAGTAGAAAGAACAGACCGCAGACAGGCTTCGAAGGCCTAACATAATAAAATTGGGCTGTAGGCACTTTATAATTGGTTCCAGGGGTACACGGGCAGCAGTAGACAAGTCAGTGGAGGCCTAGTGGAAGGAGGGACCGCAGACAGGCTTCGAAGGCCTAACATAAAAAAAATTGGGCTGTAGGCACTTTAAAATAGGTTCCAGGGGTACACGGGCAGCAGTGGTCTGGTCAGTGGAGGAGTAGTAGAAAGAAGGGACCACAGACAGGCTTCGAAGGCCTAACATAAAAAAATTGGGCTGTAGGCACTTTTAAATAGGTTCCAGGTGTACACGGGCAGCAGTGGTCTGGTCAGTGGAGGAGTAGTAGAAAGAAGGTACCGCAGACAGGCTTCGAAGGCCTAACATAATAAAATTGGGCTGTAGGCACTTTATAATTGGTTCCAGGGGTACACGGGCAGCAGTAGACAGCTCAGTGGAGGCCTAGTGGAAGGAGGGACCACAGACAGGCTTCGAAGGCCTAACATTAAAAAAATTGGGGTGTAGGCACTTTAAAATAGGTTCCAGGGGTACACGGGCAGCAGTGGTCTGGTCAGTGGAGGAGTAGTAGAAAGAAGGGACCGCAGACAGGCTTCGAAGGCCTAACATAAAAAAATTGGGCTGTAGGCACTTTTAAATAGGTTCCAGGGGTACACGGGCAGCATTGGTCTGGTCAGTGGAGGAGTAGTAGAAAGAAGGTACCGCAGACAGGCTTCGAAGGCCTAACATAAAAAAATTGGGCTGTAGGCACTTTTAAATAGGTTCCAGGGGTACACGGGCAGCATTGGTCTGGTCAGTGGAGGAGTAGTAGAAAGAACAGACCGCAGACAGGCTTCGAAGGCCTAACATAATAAAATTGGGCTGTAGGCACTTTATAATTGGTTCCAGGGGTACACGGGCAGCAGTAGACAAGTCAGTGGAGGCCTAGTGGAAGGAGGGACCGCAGACAGGCTTCGAAGGCCTAACATAAAAAAAATTGGGGTGTAGGCACTTTAAAATAGGTTCCAGGGGTACACGGGCAGCAGTGGTCTTGTCAGTGGAGGAGTAGTAGAAAGAAGGGACCACAGACAGGCTTCGAAGGCCTAACATAAAAAAATTGGGCTGTAGGCACTTTTAAATAGGTTCCAGGTGTACACGGGCAGCAGTGGTCTGGTCAGTGGAGGAGTAGAAGAAAGAAGGTACCGCAGACAGGCTTCGAAGGCCTAACATAATAAAATTGGGCTGTAGGCACTTTATAATTGGTTCCAGGGGTACACGGGCAGCAGTAGACAGCTCAGTGGAGGCCTAGTGGAAGGAGGGACCGCAGACAGGCTTCGAAGGCCTAACATAAAAAAAATTGGGCTGTAGGCACTTTAAAATAGGTTCCAGGGGTACACGGGCAGCAGTGGTCTGGTCAGTAGAGGAGTAGTAGAAAGAAGGTACCGCAGACAGGCTTCGAAGGCCTAACATAAAAAAATTGGGCTGTAGGCACTTTTAAATAGGTTCCAGGGGTACACGGGCAGCATTGGTCTGGTCAGTGGAGGAGTAGTAGAAAGAAGGTACCGCAGACAGGCTTCGAAGGCCTAACATAAAAAATTGGGCTGTAGGCACTTTTAAATAGGTTCCAGGGGTACACGGGCAGCAGTGGTCTGGTCAGTGGAGGAGTAGTAGAAAGAAGGGACCGCAGACAGGCTTCGAAGGCCTAACATAAAAAAAATTGGGCTGTAGGCACTTTATAATTGGTTCCAGGGGTACACGGGCAGCATTGGTGTTGTCAGCGGAGGCCGATTGTAATGAGTGTCTGCCAGTTAGTAGTCCCAAACAATAAATAGATGTTAATCTCTCGCATGACAACAAAACGAAACCACCAAAGGGTGCAATCATTCGGTACTGGGGTGGGCTCCTCTGCGGAGTTTCAGACCTAGTAATTTGGTGCAAAGTATTTACTTGGGTAAATATAGGACACTGCCCCGGACTATGTTAAGTACCATCATACATGTCAATACAATGGTATTGTCAGTGGCTGGAATTTAAGGATGTCAGCGCATAGACTAAACATTGGTGGAACTGTAAGAGATAATTGTGCAAGTGGTTTAGCAATGTTTGAGCTGGGGGTGGGGGAACTCTCTTGTGGCCGGCGGTACAGGCCCAGGGCCCCTCATGTTACAACAGTGTGTCTGACGTTGGGTGCGCACCACCACCGCCAGAGACACTTTCTTGTACTATGAGGGACCCAGTGGCAGTGCCGTCGACCAAAAGCGGGCACACCCACCTCTTCAGACAAACAGCACTCTCACGGGTGCTGGCGCCAAGTGGCGATACCACGGCCCCGTGTGGGGAGTTTGGCCATTTAGGGAGTTGTAAACATGTCGTATGCTGGACAATCAGGTGCTGCAAATTACGAGATTGGAAAAGTCATTCAGAATAGTCCACAGGCAAGACCTTTTCATAGGAAAGCTAGGTGTCGGCCGGGCAAGGTGGGGCAAAAGATTTCGAAATCCAGTTGTGGTTCATTTTAATGAAGGTTAGATCATCTACATTTTGGGTAGCCAGACGAGTCCTTTTTTCGGTTAATATTGAACCTGCAGCACTGAATACTCTTTCTGATAGGACACGAGCTGCCGGGCAAGCAAGCTCCTGCAATGCATATTCTGCCAATTCTGGCCAGGTGTCTAATTTGGATGCCATTGCCCAGTAATCAAATGGGAATGACGGTTGAGGGAGAACATCAATAAGGGATGAAAAATAGTTAGTAACCATACTGGACAAATGTTGTCTCCTGTCACTTTGAATTGATGCTGCAGTACCTGTCCTGTCTGCGGTCATAGCAAAATCACTCCACAACCTGGTCAGAAAACCCCTCTGTCCAATGCCACTTCTGATTTCTGCCCCTCTAACACCTCTGGTCTGCTGGCCCCTGCAGCTCGTGTGAGAACAATCACGGGCGCTGTGTGCTGGGAATGCCTGAAGCAAACGGTCAACAAGAGTTGATTGTTTGGTTGCTAATATTAGTTCCAAGTTCTCATGTGGCATTATATTTTGCAATTTGCCTTTATAGCGAGGATCAAGGAGGCAGGCCAACCAGTAATCGTCTTCGTTCATCATTTTAGTAATGCATGTGTCCGTTTTGAGGATACGTAAGGCATAATCCGCCATGTGGGCCAAAGTTCCAGTTGTCAAATCTGCGGTTGTGCTTGGTTGAGGGGCAGTTTCAGGCAAATCTACGTCACTTGTGTCCCTCAAAAAAACAGAACCCGGCCTTGCCGCGCCACCAATTTCCAGTGGCCCCGGTAAAGCTTCCTCATTAAAAATATAATCATCCCCATCATCCTCCTCGTCCTCCTCCTCCTCTTCGCCCGCTACCTCGTCCTGTACACTGCCCTGGCCAGACAATGGCTGACTGTCATCAAGGCTTTCCTCTTCCTCTGCTGCAGACGCCTGATCCTTTATGTGCGTCAAACTTTGCATCAGCAGACGCATTAGGGGGATGCTCATGCTTATTATGGCGTTGTCTGCACTAACCAGCCATGTGCATTCCTCAAAACACTGAAGGACTTGACACATGTCTTGAATCTTCGACCACTGCAAACCTGACAACTCCATGTCTGCCATCCTACTGCCTGCCCGTGTATGTGTATCCTCCCACAAAAACATAACAGCCCACCTCTTTTCGCACAGTCTCTGAAGCATGTGCAGTGTTGAGTTCCACCTTGTTGCAACGTTTATGATTAGGTGATGCTGGGGAAGGTTCAAAGACCGCTGATAGGTCTGCATACGGCTGGAGTGTATGGGCGAACGGCGGATATGCGAGCAAAGTCCGCGCACTTTGAGGAGCAGGTCGGATAACCCCGGATAACTTTTCAGGAAGCACTGCACCACCAGGTTTAAGGTCTGAGCCAGGCAAGGAATGTGTTTTAGTTGGGAAAGGGAGATGGCAGCCATGAAATTCCTTCCGTTATCACTCACTACCTTGCCTGCCTCAAAATCTACAGTGCTCAGCCACGACTGCTTTCTTTCTGCAAGAACTCGGACAGAACTTCCGCGGTGTGTCTGTTGTCGCCCAAACACTTCATAGCCAATACAGCCTGCTGACGCTTGCCAGTAGCTGCCCCATAATGGGAGACCTCTTGTGCAACAGTGGCAGATGCGGATGGAGTGGTTGTGCGACTGCGGTCTGTGGACGAGCTCTCGCTTCTGCAGGAGGACGAGGAGGAGGAGGAGGGGGTGCGAACGGCTACAGCCAACTGCTTCCTAGACCGTGGGCTAGGCAGAACTGTCCCAAAATTGCTGTCCCTTGTGGACCCTGCATCCACAACATTCACCCAGTGTGCCGTGATGGACACGTAACGTCCCTGGCCATGCCTACTGGTCCATGCATCTGTTGTCAGGTGCACCTTTGTGCTCACAGATTGCCTGAGTGCATGGACGATGCGCTCTTTAACATGCTGGTGGAGGGCTGGGATGGCTTTTCTGGAAAAAAAGTGTCGACTGGGTAGCTCGTAGCGTGGTACAGCGTAGTCCATCAGGGCTTTGAAAGCTTCGCTTTCAACTAACCGGTAGGGCATCATCTCTAACGAGATTAGTCTAGCTATGTGGGCGTTCAAACCCTGTGTACGCGGATGCGAGGCTAAGTACTTCCTTTTTCTAACCATAGTCTCATGTAGGGTGAGCTGGACTGGAGAGCTGGAGATCGTGGAACTAGCGGGGGTGCCGGTGGACATGGCAGACTGAGAGACGGTGGGAGATGGTATTGTTGCCGCCGGTGCCCTAGATGCAGTGTTTCCTACTACAAAACTGGTGATTCCCTGACCCTGACTGCTTTGGCCTGGCAAAGAAACCTGCACAGATACTGCAGGTGGTGCGGAAAATGGTGGCCCTACACTGCCGGAAGGGATGTTGCGTTGCTGACTAGCTTCATTGGCCGAGGGTGCTACAACCTTAAGGGACGTTTGGTAGTTAGTCCAGGCTTGCAAATGCATGGTGGTTAAATGTCTATGCATGCAACTTGTATTGAGACTTTTCAGATTCTGACCTCTGCTTAAGGTAGTTGAACATTTTTGACAGATGACTTTGCGCTGATCAATTGGATGTTGTTTAAAAAAAATGCCAGACTGCACTCTTTATAGCATCGGATACCTTTTCAGGCATTGCAGACTGAGCTTTAACCGGATGGCCACGCTGTCCTCCAACAGGTTTTGACTTTGCCACGCGTTTTGGGCCAGATACGGGCCCGGCGGATGGAACCTGTTGCGATGTTGATGCCTGCTGCGGCCCCTCCTCCTCCGCTTCAGAACTACTGCCGCCTGCACCCTGTTCCCCCAATGGCTGCCAATCGGGGTCAACAACTGGGTCATCTATAACCTCCTCTTCTAGCTCATGCGCAACTTCGTCTGTGTCACCATGTAATTCGGTGGTAGAGCGTTCGTGACGGGGCAACATAGTCTCATCAGGGTCTGATTCTGGATCAGTACCCTGCGAGGGCAATGTTGTGGTCTGAGTCAAAGGACCAGCATAGTAGTCTGGCTGTGGCTGTGCATCAGTGCACTCCATGTCAGATTCAACTTGTAATGGGCATGGCCTGTTAACTGCTTCACTTTCTAAGCCAGGGACGGTATGTGTAAAGAGCTCCATGGAGTAACCCGTTGTGTCACCTGCTGCATCCTTCTCTGTTGTTGTTTTTGCTGAAGAGGACAAGGAAGCGACTTGTCCCTGACCGTGAACATCCACTAACGACGCGCTGCTTTTACATTTACCAGTTTCAAAAGAGGAGGCAAAAGAGCTAGAGGCTGAGTCAGCAAGGTAAGCCAAAACTTGCTCTTGCTGCTCCGGCTTTAAAAGCGGTTTTCCTACTCCCAGAAAAGGGAGCGTTCGAGGCCTTGTGTAGCCAGACGACGAACCTGGCTCCACAGCTCCAGACTTAGGTGCAATATTTTTTTTCCCACGACCACCTGATGCTCCTCCACTACCACTACCCTCATTACCCGCTGACAATGAACGCCCCCGGCCATGACCTCTTCCACCAGACTTCCTCATTGTTTTAAAAACGTAACCAAACTAACGGTATTTGTTGCTGTCAAACAACTTAAGGTACCTTCACACATAACGATATTGTTAACGATATCGTTGCTTTTTGTGACGTAGCAACGATATTGTTAATGAAATCGTTCTGTGTGACAGCGACCAACGATCAGGCCCCTGCTGGGAGATCGTTGGTCGCTGAATAAAGTCTAGAACTTTATTTCGTCGCTGGACTCCTGCTGACATCGCTGGATCGGCGTGTGTGACACCGATCCAGCGATGTCTTCACTGGTAACCAGGGTAAACATCGGGTAACTAAGCGCAGGGCCGCGCTTAGTAACCCGATATTTACCCTGGTTACCATCCTAAAAGTAAAAAAAAACAAACAGTACATACTTACCTACAGCCGTCTGTCCTCCAGCGCTGTGCTCTGCTCTCCTCCTGTACTGGCTGTGAGTGTCGGTCAGCCGGAAAGCAGAGCGGTGACGTCACCGCTCTGCTCTCCGGCCGCTGTGCTCACAGCCAGTACAGGAGGAGAGCAGAGAAGCAGAGCGCAGCGCTGGAGGACAGACGGCTGTAGGTAAGTATCTACTGTTTTTTTTTTTTTTACTTTTAGGATGGTAACCAGGGTAAACATCGGGTTACTAAGCGCGGCCCTGCGCTTAGTTACCCGATGTTTACCCTGGTTACCGGCATCGTTGGTCGCTGGAGAGCGGTCTGTGTGACAGCTCTCCAGCGACCAAACAGCGACGCTGCAGCGATCCGGATCGTTGTCGGTATCGCTGCAGCGTCGCTTAATGTGAAGGGGCCTTTACACGGTGAGCTATAACTTCAGTATGATTTAGATACCCCTTTACAGGTGGGTGAGACCGCAAGGAAAAGCAGGCACAATGTTACACACTCTGTTTTTGGTGACACCAAATGAGAGAGATGCCACACAAGCAGGACTGTCACTCAAGCACAAATGTCAATATTAATCTCCCACTGTTTGATTTTATTTTTTCAGGGAGAATTTAGAAACCCCCCCAAAAAAAGATTTTTAAGGAAGAATTTAAAAAACAAATTTAAAAAAAGTGATTTTTTTCAGAGAGAATTTAGAAACCAAATAAAAAAACAAAACCAAATAGGCTTTCTATTGCCCACTATCTGAGAGAGAGAGATGGCACACCCAGGAGTCAGGACTGGCACACAAGCAGAAAGGCCAATATTAATCTCCCACTGTTTTTTTTTTATTTTTTCAGGGAGAATTTAGAAACCCCCCCCCCAAAAAAAATGATTTTTTTAAGGAAGAATTTAGAAAACAAATTTAAAAAAGTGATTTTTTTCAGAGAGAATTTAGAAACCAAATAAAAAAACAAAAAACAAATAGGCTTTCTATGGCCCACTATCTGAGAGAGATGGCACACCCAGGAGTCAGGACTGGCACACAAGCAGAAAGGCCAATATTAATCTCCCACTGTTTTTTTTAATTTTTTTCAGGGAGAATTTAGAAACCCCCCCCCCCCAAAAAAAAATGATTTTTTTAAGGAAGAATTTAGAAAACAAATTAAAAAAAAGTGATTTTTTTCAGAGAGAATTTAGAAACAAAAAAAAAAAATAGGCTTTCTATGGCCCACTATCTGAGAGAGAGAGAGATGGCACACCCAGGAGTCAGGACTGGCACACAAGCAGAAAGGCCAATATTAATCTCCCACTGTTTTTTTTTATTTTTTCAGGGAGAATTTAGAAACCCCCCCCAAAAAAATGATTTTTTAAGGAAGAATTTAGAAAACAAATTAAAAAAAAGTAATTTTTTCAGAGAGAATTTAGAAACCAAATAAAAAAAAAAACAAATAGGTTTTCTATGGCCCACTATCAGAGAGAGAGATGGCACACCCAGGAGTCAGGACTGGCACACAAAGGCCAATATTAATCTCCCACTGTTTTTTTTAATTTTTTCAGGGAGAATTTAGAAACCCAATAAAAAAAAATAGGCTTTCTATGGCCCACTATTTGACAGAGAGATGGCACGCTCAGGACTGGCACACAAGCCCAAAGGGCAATATTAATCTCCCACTGTTTTTTTTTTTTCAGGGAGAATTTATAAAACCAATAAAAAAAAAATAAATAGGCTGTTAGGTCTCGAGTTTCCACTTCTGCACAGGGGTAATCTTGAGCCATCTCCGCTGCGGTCTCCCATTCTTTTCCAGCCGCAGTGGAGTCTGCTCAGCAGGGACTTCGGTCCCTGCGTCTTGCTCAGCCTCACTCTGTACAGAGAGTTACTGCTGCTTTTTCAGCTTCTGCCATTAAAGCCAGTGCTGGTCAGCAGCGAGCAGACTTCTCTGGGACTAAGTCCTTGTCTGCACACACTGAGCATGCCCAGGGCAAGATCTCCCGTTGGAGATCGAGGGTCATGTGCTCAGGCTCTGCAGCACATTCCATTGGTCCTCTTGGCAGGTCTTGGAAGGGCAAAGTTTCTGTGGCCACTTCCTGTGCTGCAACTATATAAACTGCGCATGACCGCACGGCCATGCGCTAGTGTACATTTGCTTACGTGTGTATGTTGTGAGTGCAAGTCGTCCTTGGATACCCCTTCCCTATTGAATGTCTGTTCGCGGAAGGTGTATGGTTGCTATCTAGCACCCGACTTATCCTACAGCACTAATCACACGTTACAGCGTCCAGTTGCTGTGACCGCCAGTACAGCGCCGTGACCTTCCTCTGTGCTTTCCTTACCCAAGCCTGGGTGGTTAGTGGCGTACGTCAGTGCGGCACCGCATGCACTCTTGTGCCCTAATATTGTTATTCAGCTTCCTTACACACCCAGTTGCGGTGTTGTGCCAGCAAGGGTCTAATCGGACTTCAATCCTAGTTAGGGTTGAGTTCGCTGACTACTTGCTCGCCCTCTATTTGCGGTACCGCGATCCTGTGACGCAACAGGATCGCTTCCTTCACGCTGGGTGAAGTTTAACCCACGTGTGTATACTTATGAGTACCGCCATATAGTCCGTCATTACTTGGCAGCAGGTTCCATCTCTGCACGGTGGACCCCGGGCTGCGAACGCACCATACACTATCTGTCTTATTATTTGGTGTGTTCCGCTAGCCCTAACAGAGGCTTTCTATGGCCCACTATTTGAGAGAGAGATGGCACGCTCAGGACTGGCACACAAGCCCAAAGGGCAATATTAATCTCCCACTGTTTTTTTTTTTTCAGGGAGAATTTATAAAACCAATGAAAAATAATAAATAGGCTTTCTATGGCCCACTATTTGAGAGAGAGATGGCACGCTCAGGACTGGCACACAAGCCCAAAGGGCAATATTAATCTCCCACTGTTTATTTTTTTTCAGGGAGAATTTATAAAACCAATAAAAAAAAAAAGAAATAGGCTTTCTATGGCCCACTATTTGAGAGAGAGATGGCACGCTCAGGACTGGCACACAAGCCCAAAGGCCAATATTAATCTCCCACTCTTTTTTTTTTTTGTCAGGGAGAATTTAGAAACCACACAAAAAAAAAAACAGAAAAAAAAATTAGGCTTTCTATGGCCGACTATGTGAGATGGCACACACAGGGATGGCACTCGAGCAGAAATGCCAATCTTAATCTCCCACACCTTTTTTTTTTAGGGAGAAATAAAAAATAAAAAAAAAACACACAGGGACTGTCCTACAATTACTATCTCCCTGCAGTAATCTCAGCCAGGTATGGAAGGCAGCAATAAGGAGTGGACTGATGCACAAATGAAATAAAAAGTGTGGACAAACAAACAAGATAGCTGTGCAGAAAGGAAGGAACAACAGGATTTGTGCTTTGAAAAAAGCAGTTGGTTTGCACAGCGGCGTACACACAGCAATGCAGCTATCAGGGAGCGTTCTAGGGCAGCCCAATGAGCTACAGCGCTGAGGAAAAAAAAATGTAGCTTCCACTGACCCTGCAAACAAAGGTAGTGTTGGACAGTGGAAATCGCTACAGCACAAGCGGTTTGGTGGTTAATGGACCCTGCCTAACGCTATCCCTGCTTCTGACGAAGCGGCAGCAACCTCTCCCTATGCTCAGATCAGCAGCAGTAAGATGGCGGTCGGCGGGAACGCCCCTTTATAGCCCCTGTGACGCCGCAGACAGCAAGCCAATCACTGCAATGCCCTTCTCTAAGATGGTGGGGACCACAACCTATGTCATCACGCTGCCCACACTCTGCGTTCACCTTCATTGGCTGAGAAATGGCGCTTTTCACGTCATTGAAACGCGACTTTGGCGCGAAAGTCGCGTACTGCATGGCCGACCCGTACAGGGGTCGGGTCGGGTTTCATGAAACCCGACTTTGCCAAAAGTCGGCGATTTTTGAAAATGAACGATCCGTTTCGCTCAACCCTAGTGTTGAATACTTTTTCCCTATGTCATTTCTCATTATTACACATAACTTAATTTATGGACATCTATGGTATGATTTCTTGGCCTGTGTCGATAGGATGGATTGTTTCAAACATCTTGTGAGAATTTAGCACCTTTAGAATTATATTTACTTAGAAAATTGGTGAAGGTGCTTTGCTTTTCTTAGGCCATTGATAACAGGAACCCAGGGAGGACATTTAAAGGGAACTTGTCACCCCCCCAGGCATTTGTAACTAAAAGAGCCACCCTGTGCAGCACTGATGCTGTATTCTGACAAGGTGGCTCTTTTAGTTCGGGTCCCTGGCACTGCTGAAATAATCGTTTTTTAAAATTTGTTCCTCATACCGTGAAATCGCCACGGAGGCAGGTCTTTCCTGGCTAATCCAGACGTCTCACAGCCGTCAATCATGGCCTCTGCAATCCGGGCGCCGCCTCCTCTTTCTTCATCAGCGTCCCCGGCGCCTGCGCTGTAAGTTCGAAGGGCAGCGCAACTGCGCATGCCATAAAAAAAATAACAGCGCAGGCGCCGGGGATGCTAATGAAGGAAGAGGAGGCAGTGCCCGGCGCGCGGAGGCCATGATTGATGGCTGTGAGGCGTCTGGATTCGGGGGGGAAAGACCTGCCTCCCTGGCGATTTCACGGAACAAATTTCAAAACTGATTTATTCAGCAGTGCCAGGGACCTGAACTAAAAGAGCCACCTTGTCAGAATGCAGCATCAGTGCTGCACAAGGTGGCTCTTTTAGTTACAAACGCCTGGGGGGGTGACAGGTTCCCTTTAAGCATTCTGACTCCTAAGTGCACAATGGCACAACAAAGATTTTAAAACTCCAGACTTTTACCTCTATGCCATTAGTAACATTAGTGACCCACTGGGTCCACACTTTGTTGGCCTCATATAGCTACAGTATGTACGGTTTTACAACCTTTTACTTTATTATTATTTTTACCCAGCACAAATGACTTGGAAACAAATGAAGTTTACAGGTTTCATTCTACTGCTTATACAGTATGCAGATCTATATTTCCATGTTAACAAACTAAACACAAAACCTCTATTCTCTGATCCAGCAGACTTTTAGTCATCCTCCTGCCACAAATACTAGTTAAAGGGGTTTTCTAACAATGTAATAAAATATTCCTGTTACACAATTCAAATGGCAGCCCATTCTAGTTATGTGTCAGGACACACAGCAGTATGAAGCAACACAGCAGTACGAAGAAACACAGCTCCTAAGACTTGTGTCTCAACTGACAGATGACCAATATGGTAAGCACACATACAAAAGCTGCTAGAGAAGTGTGTGACATGAGAAGAAATAAATCTTCTCCACAGCTGACTGAGAACAAAGGAGCACAATGTCCTCTGTGCTCAATCACCCAAGGAGAAGCTTTATTTCTTCTTCTGTCACTTCACTGGCAGCTCCGATACCCGTGCTTGCGCTATAGCTCCTCTGTCAGTTAAGACACAGTTGTGTTTATCCAGCCTGTAGCCTGTGCTGACATGTGACTGAGATGAGCTGCTATTTGAATTACAAGCTATTTTAATAAATTTATCAAAATCCCTTTAATGTGCCGATTGTAAATTAGGAAAAAATTAGAAAAAAATAAAATTAAGTCTGACTGCTGATTTAGACTACACAGACTATGTTTGTAGTCTGTTACTATCAGGATCCTGTCATCACCAGGAAACTACCATGGCTGAGCAGGGTCACTCACCCGCACTACGGGAGAGCCTGGGGTCAGATGCTGCTGGGAAAGCTCAGGCGGATGGGAGCTGAGCAGCGTGGTGAGAGGGGATGCTGAGGATAGCAGAAAGCAGAAGGACCTGCAATCATGTGACCACAAGGGACAGGGCTTAGCGTCCTGCTGCTGGATATGAGGGTAGGATGCTACAGGGACCCTGAAGTAGAGGACAGGGGAACTCAGGTCGGACAAACGGGGGGTCAAACATGGAGAGGGTGGTGCGGTACAGGAGGGGCCAGCAGAGAATAGTCAGAATGTAGGCAAAGTGTCATAAACGGAGACGGCAGCACAGTAATGGAGGGACAGGCGGAACTCTAAATGGGGACAGAACCAGGTCTGAACCAGACAAGCATAAAGCAGCACAGGCACAGGCAGAACAGGGTCACACACACTCGGCCAAGGGTCAAAGTATAAGCGACAAGGAATGACCCCACAATGAGGCTGTAAGAAGCCTCCCAGATTCCCAGAGTGAGGCTGTCCAGATTAACCTCTGAACTACCTAATCCCACAAACTAAGCAGATCATGACAGCTACCATGGTTCCTAAATCTTCATAGGAGCCTTAAGCCTATATGTAAAATAACAATTTAGAGTACTATATCTCTAAAATTAAAAAAAGATAATGAACCCATTTCTAACATTTTAATATAGAAATACAGATTTTTAAAAATAATATAAATGGTTGTAAAAAATGTACTTTTTAACTATGAAAATGCCACCAGACTTCCAGAAACAGGTTAATTAAGTTTTCCTTAATCCCTGCACTTACAATACAATGAGTCACGCTCCTACCACATGTTTCTCTGTTATGGCAGTGTCATTGGATCCTACACAAATGATCACCTATCAGAGAAATAAGTATGAAGGTGGCTGTTAGGTAACCTGGTATCAAGTCTGTCAAATACAACCCTCTTGAGGGACCAGTTCTATAAATAGTGATGATACACATAATATTACAAGTAATTCTGGAGAGCATTGTCAAAATGGACTTCTTCGGAGTAACAACTCTGTTGCTGATAGCTTGTGTGATATTCCTTCTTCTAAGCATCATGCAAGCCAAGAAAGCAAGGGGTAAAGGTAAATTGCCACCAGGGCCAACACCATTGCCCATCCTGGGAAATATTCTTCAAATCAATGGTAAAGAAGTATTTAAGTCACTGAATAAGGTAAGTTTAAATAATTCCAGGCCATGTATCAACAATGATCTGGGTAAGAAATATGTTATGAAATAAAAAGTTAAAGAATTTTTGTAGATGTCTAGATTGACAGAAATAAAGGGGGTGCTCTTGTGAAAGATGCCTTAAATTAAAGTTAATGATAACTGAAGTTACTTGTTAGTGATGTGATTGGGTAAAAAGCTTCATAGGACACATTGAGACTTCTGCCTGTTTGCAAAAAAAGAATGTGAAATGGGGTAATATAGAGGGTGCAATTGTAGTATTAACATCATGGTTTCGGGTGGCTTAAATAGTTTCCTTGTTTCATTTCGAGGCCAAGAGAATAAATCCCTACAATGGAAATTGGTGGATAGAAACAGATTAGAGGAATTATAATTGAATTAAAAGATTATTCCCAGCTCTTAAAGGCCCCTTCACATTAAGCGACGCTGCAGCGATACCAACAACGATCCGGATCGCTGCAGCGTCGCTGTTTGGTCGCTGGAGAGCTGTCACACAGACCGCTCTCCAGCGACCAACGATGCCGGTAACCATGGTAAACATCGGGTAACTAAGCGCAGGGCCGCGCTTAGTAACCAGATGTTTACCCTGGTTACCATCCTAAAAGTAAAAAAAACAAACACTACATACTTACCTAACGCTGTCTGTCCCCGGCGCTGTGCTCTGCACTCCTCCTGTACTGGCTGTGAGCACAGCGGCCGGAAAGCAGAGCGGTGACGTCACCGCTCTGCTTTCCGGCTGACCGACGCTCACAGCCAGTACAGGAGGAGTGCAGAGCACAGCGCCGGGGACAGACAGCGGTAGGTAAGTATGTACTGTTTGTTTTTTTTACTTTTAGGATGGTAACCAGGGTAAACATCGGGTTACTAAGCGCGGCCCTGCGCTTAGTTACCCGATGTTTACCCTGGTTACCAGTGAAGACATCGCTGGATCGGTGTCACACACGCCGATCCAGCGATATCCACGGGAGATCCAGCGACTAAATAAAGTTCTGGACTTTGTTCAGCGACCAACGATGGCCCAGCAGGGGCCTGATCGTTGGTCGCTGTCACACATAGCGATTTCCTTAACGATATCGTTGCAACGTCACCAAAGGCAACAATATCGTTAACGATATCGTTATGTGTGAAGGTACCTTAACACTATCTATCACTTAACCACAAGGTATGTGATAAGTTAACTGATGGATCTGTAGGGCTCAACCACTCAGACATCAACTTATACCAAGAACAAGGCTCTGAAATGCCCCATTGAAGCAATCTTATAGAGAATAGATGGATATCTGCTCTATTCCTGAAGGACATTTCAGAACACTGATCTCGGAATAGATGGCGGTCCATCTGTTCGGAACTCCACTGCTTGACTATTCTTTGGAAATCCTTAACAATGTTGGGAATAACCCTTAAAGAACATTGAGAACCCAAAGTCTAGTTTACCTGTCCATGTCCTATGTAAAGATATGATCCAACTTAAAGAGTAAAAAATACAATTATACATACTACTCATTCATAGCAGAAATATAATACTATATGTACTGAAAGTGCTAAGCAAAGACAACAAAAAAGACAATCATCGATCTGTCATTGGCAGCTGGTGACTGTTTCCAGGTTACATCAGCAGATTTATTTGCTTAACTGAATGGAATTAAAACAAACTAGAACAGAGATAATTAAAATACATAACAAAAGTTGTTAGATTACACTCCCTGACAGAAGTTATGTCGCTTATCCATGTTATGTAAAAAAAAGCTTATAACCTGACGTTAAATTCACCCATTGGTTGTATAAATTATTCTTTTGAAAGCTGAAACCCTCCGAAATGTGGTTTAGGTTAAGAAAATAAATCGGCACCAATGCAGAAATATTGATCAGTTAATGGACACAGAATGGTCAGATTTTGGAAAGACAAAAGTTTTGTCTCCCATAGAAAGTAATGTGATATTCAAACAAATAATTAACTTAAAATACAAATATATGTTGCATAACATTGGTGAATGAAGTTGTGGTGCTATTAGTCATGTTTAATATTTTGTGTGACTTCCATGAGCTTGAAGGACTGCATCCATGTGGTTCAACAATGATTCATACAATGTATTAATGAAGTCATTAGGAATAGCAAAGAATGCAGTCTTACATGCCTCCCAGAGTTCATCTAGATTATTTGGTTTTGTCTTCCAAGCTTCCTCTTTCATCCTACTCCAAACATGCTCAATGATGTTCATGTCTGGTGACTGGGCTGGCCAGTCCTTGAGCACCTTGATCTTTTTTGCCTGGAGTAACTTTGTTGTAGAGATGGATGTATGAGATGGATCACCATACTGCTGCAGAATTTGACCCCTTTTATGATTTGCAAGAAGAGGTAGCTAATACTTCTTGATATTTTAGGCTATTGATATTGCCTTCCACCTTGCAAATGTTTTGCACACCCCCATACTGAATGTAACCCCATACCATGATCTTTCCACCACTGAATTTAACTGTTTTCTGGGTGTATTTTGGATCCATACGGGCTCCAGTAGGTCTCCTGCAGAATTTGAGGCAGCTGTGGTGTAATTCTACTGAAGATTCATCAGAGAAATCCGCCTTCTTCCACTTTTCCAACGTTCATCTGTTTAGCAGGCTGTGGGACTTTGCACATGCCACATGTTTTTTTATTTGCCTTATGTTTAGTGCTGGCTTCTGGGCACTGATTTGACAATGGAGGCCATTTCGAGACAGAATCCTACAAACTGTTCTAGTTGACACAGGAACTTGAGGTGACCAGGCCTGTTGGAGCTCTGTGCAGTGGAAGAGGGGCTTGCTTTGGATTTTCTAACCAACAAACGTTCCTCCTGAGCAGTTGTCTTGCGGAGTCTGCCGGACCTGTGATTGTCAAACACATCTCCGGTCTCTTCAAATATTTTTTTAATTCTTTGTACTTGATTCTGAGACACATTAAAGGTGCCAGTCACCTCTGCAGTGGAGCTGGTCTTCAGTCTCTTGATAATCCAGGCTTTGGTCACACGGTGGATTTTTGGCATGTTGTCACAGCTCAAGTTGCAGTTCAAGTAAAGGTCTGGGGTGCTGGGTTTCTTTTTATACGCACACACTAATTAACCGATCATTTACTGTGCACAGTTGAGGATGTAAACTAGAATTTGGTGCATTATATGACCAGGCGACATAACTTTTGTCTTGCCAAAATCTGACCATTCTGTGTACATTAACTGATTAATATTTCTGCATTGATGCCAATTTATTTTCTTAACCTAAACCACACTACGGAGGGTTTCAGCTTTCAAATGAATAATTTATACAACCAATGGATGAATTTAACGTCAGGTTGTAAGCTTTTATTTACATAACATGGATAAGCGACATAACTTCTGTCAGGGAATGTATATAATCCTTGGTTCTAAATCCTCAATAATTGCCATTAGGGTTGAGCGACCTTCACTTTTATAGGATCGGGTCGGGTTTCACGAAACCCGACTTTTGGAAAAGTCGGGTCGAGTGAAATCGGCCGATCCTATAAAAAAGTCGGGGTCGGGGGTCGGCCGAAACTCGAAACCCAATGCAGTGCATTGGGTTTCCATGGTTCCCAGGGTCTGAAGGAGTGGAAACTCTCCTTCAGGCCCTGGGATCCATATTTAAGTGTAAAATATAGAATTAAAATAAAAAATATCCTTATACTTACCCTCTGACGCGCCCTGGTACTAACCGGGAAACTTCCTTCCTTAGAATCAGCCTTCCAGGACCTTCGGTGACGTCGCGGGTGACGTCGCGGCTTGTGATTGGCCGCGCGGCCGCCCATGTGACCGCTCGCGCGGCCAATCACAAGCCGCGACGTCACCCGCGACGTCACCGAAGGTCCTGGAAGGGCTGATTCTTAGGAAGGAAGGCTGTCGGAAGGAAGCAGGGCGCTTCCGAGGGTGAGTATATTCCTATTAGGTATATACTCACCCTCAGAAGCGCCCTGCTTCCTTCCGACAGCCTTCCTTCCTAAGAATCAGCCCTTCCAGGACCTTCGGTGACGTCGCGGCTTGTGATTGGCCGCGCGAGCGGTCACATGGGCGGCCGCGCGGCCAATCACAAGCCGCGACGTCACCGCGACGTCACGGCAAGGTCCTAGAAGCGCGGATTCGAAGGAGGAAGGCTGCCGGTTAGTACCAGGGCGCGTCAGAGGGTAAGTATTGCAATATTTTTTATTTTAATTCTATATTTTACACTTTAATCTGAATTCCGATACCAATTCCCGATATCTTAAACATGTCGGGAATCGGGATCGGAATTCCGATTCCAGATTCAAAAGATCGCCGACTTCATGGCCGACCCCCCACTGGGGTCGGGTCGGGTTTCATGAAACCCGACCTTGCCAAAAGTCGGCGACTTTTGAACAATTTCGACCCGTTTCGCTCAACCCTAATTGCCATGTGTGCTATGTTAATTTATTTGCTTCTAGACAGTGCTGAGATTTAATTATCAATGGAATATGAGTTATTTCACCTTATGGAGCACTATACCATTGCAATGCTGATTGGCCCATTAAAGCCATTAAAGAGTAGCTCCACCCACTATATAAGCACTAAAAAAAAATTTTTTGAAATGAAAATCACAACCCTCTTCTATAATTGGATCTCCTTTAAAAATTGGATTTAAAAATTGGGATAGTAGAAAAATATAATGTGATCTTTATAATTTGGTTGCCACTTTCTGTGTTTAAGGTTCAAAACAATTGGAGTAGAGGTAAGCAGGGTTAAACAAGAGCTTTGTTGCTCTGGGGTCACATTTGCAGCCATACTTGACTACAAGGTAGAAAACAATCCTAATATTACTTACAAAAATATTGTTCTTATCTGCAGTCAATTCAAAGGACAGAGAAAAAACATGTTAACAGTTTTTCCTCCTCCTCCACTATAGGGAATCTGTTATCAGAAAATGACCTATTGCTTGAAGGGGTTGTCCAGTCCAAATTTGTACCCTGTGTGACGCCAGATTTATGGATCCTCCCAGGGAACATACTGTGCGCTGTGGGTATTTTAGATGTATGTATGTGTGATACGTACTCCTGGCCATTGGGCACGGCCTCGCTCCAAACACTTGTATAAAAGTACGTTTCGCTGGTTTCAGACCCGATACTGGAGGATATGTATGAGCTATACATACTCCCTGCCAGTGGGCATGACTCTCAGTGCAGCGCCCCAGGGTCCTGGTCATTGCAGTAATGTCGTCTAGGGGGAGTGACATTACGTTTGGAGGCAAAGAAGGACAAACGAATCCAGGTATCACAAACATGCAACACATTTCGCACTCCAGGCCACCAGGGGGAGCTATGCTCCTATTTATTAGGGCACTCTTCACACTTAGGTAGTAGCTTGCTTAGCTTGGCTTGGGTAGTTGGTCCCTGACAGGGGTGGGAGCCTGTCAGAGGCTGAGACAGAATGACACGGGGCTGTGCCAGCCCTATGTGCAGCAGCTTCTAAGAAAGAGACACGAAAAGAGAACTGTATTATAGAGAGGGTGAAGAAGTCATAACAAAGGAGAGGATACCAGGAGGAGTTCTGCCCGACACAGGCTGCCTCCTTCTGAGGTGCAGGATCCCGGTAACCGGAACACCGAGGGAGCAACTGTACTTTATGCCTTGCTCCAGAGACCGGCAGGACAGCTAATTTCACATTACTGATCTGCCCCTACACCCAGGAGGCAAGGTGGCACTGCTTAGAGGCTGGTGCATGATAGAGTCCCTGTAAAACGCCTCAAGCCACCAGTCATATGGGTTTGTCCAATCCATCTGGGGGACAGAGAGAGAGACATAACATCTACAACATCTGTGAGGACCTTATGAGAGGCTTAGCATTAAGGTACTACAACACCACGGTGCTAGAGGAAGGCTACTGATTTGTACCTTGACAAGGGGACGCTTGATTTGCCTCCAATCCGGCCGGACTCTGCCTGCCCTGTGATCTAGTGCTCTGGACTGTGGATGCTGAAGCATTCAGTGAAAGGTAAAGAGACTGCAACCTTGTGTCCTCGTTCTTCACTGCGCCTCACACCATCCACCATCTACACACTGGGAAGCCCTGGGGACATACTTCACCTGTGGAAAGGTATACCATCTAGCTGCCATAACATCACCGCAGCAGACCCCTTAAAGCAGTGTAGGTCACTCTAACCGAATACCACTTGTTGGGTCATGAACACTATCCCTTTAAAGACCATACCCTTTTACACGGACGTCCCAAGGGCCACGGACCGGGTCAGCCACCGTGACATCCTCCTGTGAACCGAAGGACCTGGGATCCGAGTCCCCTGCTGCCCTTGGGGATGCTCCATCTATATCTACCATATAGAGATAAATCATTAGTAATTGTACAGGAGGAGGTGATCTGTGACATCACTTATTGTGAATGGTGGATCTTGAGTTATCCAAAGTCTATAGAGGCGTTATCAGTCATTGTACAGGAGGAGGAGGTGAGCTGTGACATCACTTATTGTGAATGGTGGATCCTGTGTTATCTACTGTATATAGTGGTGTTATCAGTCATTGTACAGGAGGAGGAGGTGAGCTGTGATATCACCTATTGTGAATGGTGGATCCTGTGTGAACTACTCTATGTAGCAGTGTTATCAGTCATTGAATAGGAGGATGAGTTCGGTTGTGACATTGCCTATTGTGAATAGTGGAAACTGTTATCTCCTGTATGTAAAGGTGTTTCAGTCATTGACAGGAGGAGGAGGTGAGCTGTGACTTAACGTATTGTGAATGGTGGATCCTGTGTTATCTTCTGTACTGTATATAGAGGTGTTATCAGTCACTGTACAGGAGGAGGAGGAGGTGAGCTGTGACGTCATATATTATGATAGGTAGATCCTGTGTTATCTACTGCATACAGTGGTGATATCAGTCATTGTACAGGAGGAGGAGGTGAGCTGTGACTTAACGTATTGTGAATGGTGGATCCTGTGTTATCTTCTGTACTGTATATAGAGGTGTTATCAGTCACTGTACAGGAGGAGGAGGAGGTGAGCTGTGACGTCATATATTATGATAGGTAGATCCTGTATTATCTACTGTATATAGAGGTGTTATCAGTCATTGTGCAGGAGGAGGAGGTGAGCTGTGACATCACATATTGTGATTGGCTCCATCCCATGTTATCTACTGTATACAGTGTTGATATCAGTCATTGTACAGGAGGAGGAGGTGAGCTGTGATATCACCTAGTGTGAATTGTGGATCCTGGGTCATCTACTGTATAT